>NC_051142.1:4265336-4439442 GCF_014839805.1 Manduca sexta | reverse complement strand
GTTCTTATGTGTGTTAGGCCTAATCCCTCTCAGTAGTAGAGGAGGCCCGTGCTCAGTAGTGGGAAAAGTATATAATACAGGGCTGATATTATTATTTATTATTATTATGTGTAGGCCGGTTCATTTCAGTGTAGAAGCAATTAACTCCTACGTCATACCGTCACACATGCATATATATTTAAACACGTCTTGTGCATGTCCAAAAGGTCATGGCTATTAATAAAGAGATATTTTAGAGTGATCAAAGGCCTATTATAAAGTTGGTGTCAAAGAAACTTCATATAAATATCTATTGTTAATATATAGTTACCGAAACTTCCCAATCGGTTCGCGCATGACTGACTTTATACGTGCTTCCGACGAATTCCGTAGACTTGTGGCTTAAGAGCGTATTAATAGATGCAACTCAGTTTCGCTCTCAAGTGCGATATCAGCTGAGACCCTGTCAAATTAAAGACAGCACCTTAAGATATTCGCTACTTAATAAACAAATATCAGCTCACTGATATCTAAAGTCACAATATGTGACGGATTTTGAGGATTTTGACAGCTGAGTATTGTTGATGTAACCGCGGCTATTTAGCTGAACATAAGCTCTTAAATGACAGCTTAACTTTGGTTTATTAAATAATTCAATACATTAAATATGTACTTCAGATGTTACTTAAATGAGAGATTGATATATTAATACGCCCTGTAATTGCAACATATCTTAATCAAACATCATTAACATACAATTTTGGGTAATACAAAATCTGTACCGATTATGACGTGCTCTATCTTTTGGTTGCGCCATACTATATGCGTATTTTCGGTATAAAGAAAAGTTATATTTTTGCCTAATATAACGAGGTTATGGTGACAACAATTTATACGTAGACTGTGAAAGAAGTTATCTAACAAAGAAAGAAAAGTAGTCAAGACCGCAGCTAGATGTAACTTTGTCAAGTCTCTATACACACTGTTTAAATATTCAACCACTATCTTTTGTTCGAGTCTCGATCTTATGACGAGATTTTCTTTTATGATACAACTTTCAAGAGTTTCCAACGTATACTACTATGACTAACTGATTTATTCTCGCAACTCTATTCCTGTGATCAGTTCTAAGAATATATTTATATCATTTAGGAACATGAAGGTTCTTTGTTCTAGTAATAATAATAATAATAATAATACAGCCCTCAGTATTATATACTTGCCCACTGCTGAGCCCGTGCTCAGCAGTGGGCAAGTATAGGCCCGTGGCCTCCTCTACTACTAAGAGGGATTAGGCTTTAGTCCACCACGCTGGCCTAGTGCGGATTGTAGACTTCACACACCTTCGAAATTTCTATAGAGAACTTCTCAGATGTGCAGGTTTCCTCACGATGTTTTCCTTCACCGTTAAAGCGAAAGATAAATTCACAAAGAATAGGCAGAACAGTCAGAGGTGTGCGCCCTTGGGATTTGAACCTGCGGACATTCGTCTTGGCAGTCCGTTCCACACCCAACTAGGCTATCGCCGCTTTGTTCTAGTGCGGCGGCGATACTACCTTTGAAGTAAAGCCCAATTCAAATATAATAAAACTTAAGCCACGTTAAACCTCAGGATATTGACAGAATTATGTTCGCCCCACATTAGAACCGCGAAAGCTGAAATCCTAGTAATCTCACCTTTGCAACTTGAATACATTTTAAAATTAGAAGATTTAAAAAAACTTCACATTTTAATAGTTGATACGTTAAATAAATGTTTGTTAGATTTTTTCATATGCAAGATATATGGAAAGTAACGAACTCTTGTAATTAGCATAATATAACTATTTGAACAGTACATAATATATTATGACAGTACCGCCGCATGTATACCGCTATACCGCAATAACTCACATAAATGTTATAAATAGTAAAACTGCAAAATATTCGCGACCAGCTCTTTGATATGTGGTCGAATAACGATATTTCGGCGAGCTCGCATATTATAGAACAGGGGTGGCCAACCGCTCGATCGCGACAACAAGTCCAGTCGATCGTGGCAAAGCAAAAATATAAATACGTAGAACAGACCGCGTAACATACCTAATCACTAACTGCTGCACGAATCGTCTTGTATAATTTTTTATTCAAAATAATAATAAATTGTGTACTGAACTATGTTGTTTCATTTAAGATGGCAAGGTGTATGTAGCTTGGTAGATCGCACAGAGTATTATCAGTGAAAAGTAGATCTTGGGTCTTACCAAGTTGGCCACCCCTGTTATAGAAGCTATTCCTCTATACCATAAATAGCTTTATTGCTCTAGTGGAAACTGTCAGCGAACATTGGCTGCGAGTTGCGAGTGCCTATATTCGATACCCAAGAGCTGCAAAACTCTATCTAGCTCTTGTGTGGCTTGGGACGATAATGTTACTGAAACGAGACTTACAATTTTGCCTACCCCCTAGGGAGCACAAAATTCCATTTTGTACAGTCATCATCCGCACAATAGAGCATTGTATGGTAGACCGCGAAATACTGTGCCGAATAAATTGATTCCAAAACTAACAACGAAAGCGGTGTTTTGTGTGGCGGTTGGCTGATAGTGGCGCGTAATATTTATGCTGCGATTTTTTCCTGAAAGCCAGTAAGAAGATTAAGCAACAAAGATAGAAAATTGTTTAATTTGGTATTACAGTGCTTAATGCTATGTGGCCTTTATTATGAAACACCCATAAAGTGTAAAAAAACCATCTAGAAACTACACTGCGCGTTATACTTAGGCGTCTTACGATCAACTTGTTGCTAAAAACTTACACTTCTATGAAATTTATAGTTGCTACAGAACAACAGCTTCAGATACACTCTTCTTGGTATCAACTTGGCTTGGCTTCCACTTAAAAAGTACAAAAGATTAGTACTAGACCATCGTCTGTTTAAATTAGCTTCGCAGATTAGTGAACTCGATAATAAAATTCCATCTATATGTTTATATGTACTCACGAATAAAATTACTCGTTGACAGAACCAACGTTTGTGCTATATAGGTATATCTAGTCCGTCGCTACGTGACTGGTGCGAATATATATCGCCGTAAACAGTCTATAAAAGGAGACGTTACGGTTTTTTGATGTTTCGTCATAAGACTAATAAAACTTTATTGTATTCAACTCGTTTATACTGCATGCATTTATTCCATTTGACATGAATTATCTATAAAAAGAACTTTTACGCCAAACTCCCAAGTGAATTAGTTTTAATAATGATATTGACTTGGTTAATAGGTTCATAGCTTATTCAGTCTATGAAGCAAATTTATATTCGATAAAGGCGTTATCTTCGATAGATATTATCGCATTTTTAACTTTGAAAAGTTTAAGTTAATTAATATTCTCTAGTTCAGCGATATGCCCACGCTTCAATTAAGAAGTTTAGTATTATTATTTGCATTAATTACCAAGGCCTTATTTCATTTGCAAATTATAATCAACGATGTTGGCTTGCTTTTACAATTGTTAGTATATTTTGAGAAGTGATTCAGTTAGCTCGAGATGAATCATAATGTTAGGTATTGATACTGTTTCGGAATTGGAACACGTCATGTACTAAGTAATTTCCCATCTTTATTTTTTAGCAAATCCAACTTGTGACGATGCATTGTATTAATTAAGGTTTTTTTTATAAGGATACGGCAGTAACTCCATTGCACCTGATAGTAAGTGGAGCAGGGTTCAGCAGAATTTCGGCTAACGAGAGATGATTACCCCTTGACAGTCGACACAATTATGTCAGCCTGTTGGAACCGGATATACACAGGCTGATACCGGAACGTGACATACTTCTGTAGGCGATTATGGCGAGTTTTAACACCTTGTGTATGGTGGACGCTATCCGGGCGGATATAAAATATCCTACCATTAGCAAAAATTTTAATGTCTTCTAGTGTAGGTGGTCTATGTGTTATGTTAATTGATTTCTAACGTTTAACTGATGTTCCTGACCCAATAATAATGGTAGATCGCAATTTCCTGTAAATAATAAAATTGTCAAAAGAATTATTAGTGCCTCGCCGGCCATTAAGAAAAATAATGGCGTTGTTGGGCTGTGTTCTCACTGGACCATTTTCTTACCGTTTTCTGTAAATCGTAATTTAGCTGCGGTGAACTGAATATAAACACGCATGACATGACGAACTTATACAAGTTACACACAAAACTCTTATTTGAAAGTTGAGAGAGATCATTTTACCCACATATTTTCTGCTATAGTATAAGTTATGATGTGTCTATGCTATGTTTGGTATCAAGTCACAGTAAAACAAAAACGACGTATGTTGCCTCCAATCAAAACCGTCGACCCAGCGATCGGCGCCAGTGATTCTTTATTGATTCCAGTTGTTTGCTCTTGGAAAGGTTGGATTGTAGCGAGACTAGGATTGGGGAATCCCGGCACGTCCAAATTGTGGCGTTGTCGCCTCGGGCGGCTGATTGATATCTCGCTGGGGACGTCGCGTTCTTTGTTTCCAAATTACGTAATAATGCGTTCAGTATTGCGATGTTTGTTCGTGTTTTTTATTGTATGTTATTTCGCAGTATATTGTGTTTAAATTAATGAAAGAGCATTAGCATTAAATTATTAAGAGTATGTGACTTTGTTAAAAATATTTGTGTCGTTTTTAAATTTCACCTAGAGGAAGGGCGGCGCTTAGTGCTAAATTTGCAGGCGTTCTTAGAGTATGTATGTTGTAATATATTATATACTTGTCAGTTTTTTATATTCAACTTTCAATTTCGAACGTACTGAAGTTAAACTTTCATACAACGTCTTTAAGCGACGATGTTTATTAAACCTAAAAAAAGATACATTTCATACCTGAAGATAGTGGTATTATTCCAGTTGATTCAATATAAACATGCATATTTAGCATGACTCTTACTTTGAACATTAATATTCATAAAATTATGCCTTAATGATAGACTTTGATTATAACAATTTTTGCTTTCATTCATATTACACAAACATCGCGAACGTAATCAATAGAATGGTATGCGCTTTTCGTCAACATTTCCATGTTCCGTGTTCTCTTTCGAACCAATCAATACTAGACATTTTCAGGTTAAGTTTCAATACGCGCTCAGTATTTCTAATAAAATACTCTCAGTGATTTCCTACCCTGTATGTATGTACATACATGAATTGCGACATAAATGGTTCATATACATAGAATTACGTGTTATTTCAACGGTATACGAATATTTTAATATAATAATTAGAAAAAATATTACGTACCAAACAATTATTAACGCTCGAAGATTATTTTCAAGAATAAACACGTGCATTACTTATACAATATGCAGCTTAAACTGAGGTAGCGTGAAAGTACTGCGGAAATTTAAAACGAATTAAAATATTTAAGACCTATTTTATATTTCATAAAAAAATTAAATGCACGTATTTTCTTTTGTAAAAATACTTTAACACGCGCTTGCGACCTCATTTGTGCTATGGAATGAAAATAAACAAAGTAATTTTTTCGGGACGAATTTAGTTAACTATATTAACTCGACTGCAAACCTATTATATTGTCTTGAGTTAGTTTTAATAGTTTAGATCGATCATGTTGATTTTATTCTATAACTTCAAAACTTTTATGAGTGGGCACGACCAAGCAAATTTCAATGTTTTGCAGAAAACCGATGACATGAAGTGAAAACTTTGGGTTTAATTATTTCTATGCTGAGTGAGATTTTCGTAAGCTGAAATAATCCCTTCGTCTTTCTAATCCGTATTGTTTGTAGACTGATATCGCATACATAATTCCCTGACATAGTGGGTACTTATTAGGACTCGAGTTCACTTGACATGAGGTAACTTATTTACTCCTTTGACAGACTAAACAGTAGCCGTGTGTGGAAAAACAAAAAAAGGTAAATTAGTTTCTAAATCTTATTCCGTAAAATCGGTTTTCATGAACTCTGGAATTGCAGGATCAATCGATACGCGGCAACAGTGTTAAGTCCATATTTGCCTTTAAGTACTACGCGAAACGTATTTGGAAACTTCGCAACTTTAGCACAACACATCGAGCGAGTTAGATAGTGATTGACCTACTCAGAGTTTGGCATGAATTGCCAATCCTGCGCAATGTACGTATATTGTATAGTATCTAAAACTTGGAACAAAATATCACCTTCATGAGTATACTATAGCGTTAAGTTGACAGCCTCGGTGGCGTAGTTGTATTGCATGTCCGGTACAATAGCGCTCTGAGGTCCTGGGTTCGAATCCCGGGTCGGGCAAAGTGATATTTGGGTTTTTCTGCTCAGTATCAGCCCGGAGTCTGGAATTTGTGCCCGATATGGCGATAGGCTCGCCCCTATCACATCATGGGACGGAACATACTTGGCGAAAAGTGGGTGCCCTAGTTGCGCCTCTGCATACCCCTTCGGGGATAAATGCGTGATGTTATGTATGTATGTATGTAATTTAATATCAGAAGCAAAATAATTGCTTAATATAACTATATCTATCCTTACTCTATAAAATCAAACGTCGCAGGTTCAAACCTTTCTCAAGGCAAGAATCATTGAATCTTTGAAGTAATGGATGTATTTACTTTGTTTTAATGGTTTTCAAAGGTGAGAGGTGACTCGTGGGGAGAGTGGATGACTATGCAATGATTTCTTTTCATTCACAGGTGTTGATCTTTCTGAAATTTGGCACAAAGATTAACCCCTCTTGGATTAACGACCCAATAAGTATAGACGGGGTTTTTTCGAGATAGGCCTATCAGACAAGTGAAGCCGTGAGCAACATCTAGTGTAATATATGCCAAAATCCTGTACTTGATAAGTGCTGTAGATGTTAGACAATCGGGTCACATTTAATCCCGATAATCCTGAGATTACGAAAGCTTAATCCGGGAGTGTTGGGATGTTTATAGTATTAAGCAGAGTAGTGAAGGTTCGTAATTAATATAGTAACACTAGGGATTATCGGTAAAGATATAGGTATTAATAATCAACACCAAGGTAACGTCTCTTTAACGACTGCTTCGGTGGCGTGGTTATAATTGTACACGTTACGAGTACGACTACTGTGCTGAGCTCCTGGGTTTGAATCCCGGGTCGGGCCAAAATAATTGTGACACGGTTTTTCCAGCTTAAAACATTACTCAGTCACAGTTCGGAATCAGGAAATTGGCGGTGTGATACCCCCGTGCTTCGGAAAGCACGTTAAGCCGTTGGTTCTGCGCCTGATCCTTCTCCGGTCATGTCGGATTGCCGTCTCACAGAACTATAAGAGTGAAGGAACAGAGAGTGCACCTGTGTATTGCGCACATACTTGTGCACTATAATATTTCCTGCGTACCTGGGTTATCTCCGTTGAGATTGGCCGCTGTGGCCGAAAATTCGGCTAAGATGATTTCATTCATTCATTTAACGTCTGTTTTGTTATTTAGTGGGTGGTATCTGTACAGCGGCGATAGCCTAGTTGGTTGTGATACGGACTGCCGAGACGAATGTTCGCAGGTTCAAAAACCAAGGGCACGCACCTTTGAATTTTCTAAAAATTATGTGTGTATTCTTTGTGAATTATCGCTTGCTTTAACGGTGAAGGAAAACATCGTGAGGAAACCTGCACATCTGAGAAGTTCTCTATAGGAATTTCAAAGGTGTGTGAAGTCTACCAATCCGCACTAGGCCAGCGTGGTGGACAATGGCCTAATCCCTCTCAGTTGTAGAGCACTCCCGTGCCCAACAGTGGGATAGTATATAATATATGGCTGATATTATTATATTATTATCTGTTAATGTCAAACTAATTCCAAACATATGTTATTTGTGATAAAGTATTTAGCAGTGGCGAAGGGTCCATTATAGCCCGATTCTTACCGGCTCCCCTTTCATAATCTGTATAAAATGTAATTATAAATAAAACGATTTCCAGACCACGTTTATGCATATTATTAGTAACAAGCTGTGTCGGATACCTTTTCGGAATATTTTACCATTCGCCACTGATATTCAGTGTTAGCATTTTCGTGTGGATGAAGTTACAAGCAATATTACGGGGCTTGGCCTTGTAATTACAAATTATACGATCTCTATACTGGTGAGATTCGGAAACCAGATAATGAGTGGCCGAAGTGACATAAAATGCAGATGAACTAATTATAATGTAAGAAAGAAGTAACACACTACCTGGGTGTCACATTGGCTACTTTGTACTAAAGTAGGTCGCTGTTATGTCGTGTTAAAGGTGAGTTAAAACTTATTGAGCTAATGATTTTAATTATTATATCTATGTATCTTAATTTATCAGTTGAAGTTAAGAATGGCCAAAACACAAATTGTAGTGAGTGTTGCAGTTTGTACTACGACTCAAAAGTTACAATTTAAATCGTATTTCGAAAATAATAAAACAATGGGAATAATTAATGTTACAAAAAAACAGTTCCAAGAGTCACAACAATTCCCTAAATGTTATTGCAGGAAGGCAGTTATCACGTAGGCGGCGTTCTTACGGCACTCGTTATTGTTCAAAATTCTTTCTTACCGACTGTACTTAAAATTTTCATTTGAATTGCAAATACTTACCTGCCTTTAATATATTTACATTTAAATCAGTTGATATTAATTTCGGTGCCTTACAAAACTGTTTCATTATGCTGAACTTTGGTACTGGATTTTTGTTTGGGCACGAAAGTATTGCTTTATTAATAACGTAAAGGAACCCTTGAAGGCCTGTCTAATGTTAAAATCCTCTTAAAATCTTTCCATGAAAAAATATCGTGTTAAAACGTTTAATTAAATTGTATTTGTAATATATCACCACATATTATAAGATGTAATAATTAATAACGAAATATCGTATTTGTTTTTGCACTACAACACGAAATAATACCAAATACATGATGGTGGACTTTGGATGGACCAGGCTTTCTACCATACCCTGTCAAACTATGGTATATTATCATCAATATTAGTTTAAGGTGGTAGCTCAAGGTCCATTTTCATACATTTTGTTTCGGCTTTAATCTGGGTAACTAAACAAGTATTGGCAAGTAAAGAATTTAAATTCACGTCTAGTTAGTGATTAGTTCTCGCAGTTGAAAGAAAAATGTAAAAATAATTAATAATCATGGATATTTCGGCCTTTAAAATTTAATATGGCGAAATTTTAAAGGCAGAAATATCCATGATTATTAATTATTTTTACATTTTTCTTTCAACTGCGAGAACTAATCACTAACTAGACGTGAATTTAAATTCTTTACTTGTCAATACTTGTTTAGTTACCCAGATTAAAGCCGAAACAAAATGTATGAAAATGGACCTTGAGCTACCACCTTAAGTTAATATTTTTAACAACTTTTTAAAGGTATGATTTAGGTGTGATGCAAAGAATTCTTTCCTATTCTATGTTATAAAGTTATTGTGTATAGAGCTGGTATGCTTATATCATAAACCTGGTACCAATTTGTAAGAAAGACTGCACCTAAGGGAAAACTGTGAACCCTTGGAATTGCCTTTACGTGGCATGTGGACTTAGTGGTTGTTTTCTCATTCGAATCTATATATAGTTAATAGAAAATGGAGTTGAAGTTTTATTTATTTATTGTGTTTATTGATTTAAATGGTTTTGTGGTATATTGTGTAGCCATAGTAATATTGAATTATTAGATACTAGTTTTTGCTGGCGGCTTCGTCCGCGTGAAAGAGTTATTTGGGTTAAATTCCTGCTATGTATTTCCCCGGGATAGAAAGTAGCCTATGTTCTTCCTAGGGCCGCAAACTATCTCTATACCAAATTTAATTGAAATCCTTTGGGTAGTTTATAGCGTATATATGTAGTTTATAGTTTTATAACCGCGTTCGGACAAGCAGACAGATGCGGTGGAGGACTTTGATTTATAATATATTTTTTACAACTTTTTAAAAGGAATAATTCCGTCATACATGATTGTTGCGTAACTTTAACCGTTTACGCAGCGCATGTAACGTAAGCTCTCAAATGGAATAAATCTTGCCCGTTTTTCCATTTTTCATTAATGTTCCGCTCCTATTGGTCTTAGCGTGATGTTGTATTATAGCCTATAGTCTTCCTCGACAAATGGTCTATCAAACACTAAAAGATTTTTTCAACCAGTGGTTTCTGAGATAAGCGTATTCAACAAATTGTTCTGCTTTATATAATAGTACAGATTATCCAAGTATTATTTATATTAAATACGCAAAATATCACACCTTTTCCTCTTTTCAGACGTAGGCAGAACTAAATCACATCCACTTTACGCAAATTGTTCTATGCTATATAATTAAATTATATTTTTATAAACTACATGTATCTAGTATACATCTAGTTATTATGCCACCTTCTATGGACTTTTGATTGAGAATAAATTTTTAATGACATAAGTCCATCGACTAACGATAGAGGCATTTGATACTATCGGCATGTCGATTTATTATTTAGATGTGAACAAGCTTTATTAGTCGGAAGTACATTAGATATTAATCAATGGTGAAGTCAATAATCTTACTATTTTACTTATTTTATAAATGCAAAACTTTATAAGGATAATATTTCAATATTTGTTAGAATAAATACAGATACCGTTTAAAATTCTATGTGAATCATCAATGTTACATCACATAATGCTCAGGTTTTACTGGTAATCAAAAACGCAATGCTATTCAAAAGGTCTGTCATATGTCGAAAACTAAGTACTGTGCCTATGATTTTGCAACTCAATAACTTTCTTAAATCGGTAACTAAATTGTATTGTCTGCTAGAAGTATTAGTATGATTCTGTAAAGTAGCTGTCCAGTGCCGCATGCACAAATCATTGTACGTTTACACATAATCGTAAATGAAGACGCGACTGTAAAGGTTAAAAATTTAAAAGCCAATGGTAGCAAACATTTTGTGTCGCGTTCGCAGTGGCACGATCGTGTTTGCGCGAATGCATGCGGCGCCGCATGGTTAAACACAATGTGTACAATTAAGCTAAAGTGTACTTTGAAAATATTATGTTTCATATTTTCATAAAGGTGTGGACACATCGAGATTTGTATCTTTGTGTTCCTAGAATATAGACGAAAACCTAGATTGCTTAAGCTATATTGTTTGTCTTTCTAACCTCGGTTTTGAATCGTTATAGGTAGAGTTTTTATTTTCATCTGTACTAATATAAAACTCTCAGTAAATAATAGATCGATTTTCAAATGTTTTCAATAATAGGAACCTACATTACTCGTGAGTGTTATAGGCTACTTTTTAATCCCGAAGAAACTCTTCATGTGGGCGGAGACGGAGGCAAAATCTATAGTATATATTATGTATAAATAACTATACTTAATTTTAAATAGTAAATGTGTATGTGAATGTTACGAAAAGAATCAGACTCAATTCGCGCATTGCACAAACATTTGTGCCAGTGTGGATGTCGAACTCGCGAGCTTGCTGACTCATTTCCCGCTGCGTTATGGACGTTACCGTCAAATTCCCAACAAAATAACAAATGTGTATGCACCTTTACACTGTAACCTTTACAGTTTTGCACTGTATATTCGTAGGTGCTTTTAGTGTCTTTACAGCTTTGATGTCTAGTTATTACGTAATTGAATTAAAATAATGAATTTTATAGGTTTTAAACGATGCAATTTAGATTTTTTACATTTATAAATTAAAAAAAAAAAACCTTATTTATCACGTAGGCGATCAAAGTTGTACTTATGATAGTCAAAACAAAGCATAAGAATAATTAATATTATTTCTAAACAACTATTAAAATTACTTATATAACTATGGACATTTTAAATTAGGGATAAAATGTATAATAAAAACAAGGTACAAACCGAAGTAACCAGCTTGGGCTATAGAATGTAGAATGTAAAATGTAAAATGTAGATTCAAATTAAAATAATTTTATGGATTTTGTCGCAGTTTTTAGTTTTATTCTAATTAGGTTTTAGAGAGAATATCTATCTAGTTTACGAAATCAAATTGTTACCGCCTTATATGCTGTAAGGCAGTCCGTGAGAGATATTCATGGTTAATTGTACATTACTCATTATATTATTTGTATCTTTATCAAAGTTTCTATTAATATGTCTCTGATGAATTTACATGGCACGTGCAACGTATGTAATAATAAGACATCTGCATTTATAATGGTCTTCGTAATAATGAGATCAAGACAAGACGTGAAATACTAAAAATAAATCAAGCATCTCGACAGACCGTTCAAATAACATTCTCATAAAATTAATATTTCTGCATATATGGGAAACATTTCAGTACACTTTAACATTAAAATATCAACATCTATTAATTTCTAGAAATAGGTATCACGTTCGAAACTGCTTTTATTGCAAAAGTTATGATTGAAATAGTTGCTTAACAGTGAGTTTAGATATAATTCAGAGGTCTGGTTCACATAGCTCTGAGAATAGTGGTGTCGGTGTTTATTAAAATTAGTAGAAATTGAAATTCTTTATTAATATCTCATGATTATGCAAAGGCCTACAACGACTCATAATTTTCACAATCCATCACGTTACTTGGGCGGTTGCCATTGATTAGTTTGTAGCTAGCGGGTTGCACATAAGCAAGGTAATGTAAGCTTATTGGCCATTGAATATAATCATTAAAAATGTTCACTTACCAATATAAAAAGTAATGCTTACGAAATCAATACTAATCTACAAATACTCAGTAATTACTTTACTAGCGAAGAGTTTTTGTTTTTGCTAAAAGCAAACGAAAATTAAAAAATATATATATTTCAAAACAACTCAAAACACTAAGTTGCTGTTGTTGTTGTTGCTTTAACTTTTTTTTAAAATGAAGATCAACATTTCAAATATTGCATTACGTAGGCTTAATCTATACTTATAATAAATCTGTACAGAGGTCAATTCTGTACATGAAATATATTTCCAAAATAACTATCAGGGGGTGATTAGGGATCGATACTGATGCCAAAAATGCAATTAGTAAAATTTTTGTCTGTCTGTCTGTCTGTATAACCGTTATAGAAACAAAAAGTACTCGACGGATTTTAACGCAACTTGGTACAATTATTTGTCATACTCCTGTGTGGTTATAGTATACTTTTCATCACGCTACAATTAATAGGAGCAGAGCAGTGACGGGAAATGTTGGGAAAACGGGAGAAGTTACTCCATTTTTTAAGCTACCGTCGCGTGTGCAACCTTAATGGTTAAAGCTACACAGAAATCATGTATGACGGAAATGTTCTCTTTAAAATTATGTAAAAAATATCCCACGACAGCATATGTCTATCTTTTATGGTTGACTCACAATAATTCGTGTAACACCCGATAGCTTAGCAGTTCGAAGCTTTCTCATTATATTTGTCTACTCTTACGTTTATAACACTCTCAGTAATGCCTAATTAAAAAAGTTAACATTATTAAAGATTCCATAAAAAAGAATCATAGAAATCGGTATAGAAACACCAAAGTTATACATGAAATACGCTAATAATAAGCCATCACGCGTGAATACTGAATCATGCTATATGCTTCCTTCGATTACACCAGGATCCCATCATCAGACCCTGACCGGACTATCGGACCACCTGCATACTACCATACATTAATAATTAATTTTTCACATAAATGTGACGTAAAAAGACCAATAAGGCCACTATATACTATAAAAATTGTACAGAAAAGCTATGTTGGGTGACCGCCAACTTCCGCTGCATGTTGCTGAGTAATGAATGAGGGTTCGCAGACAGGCCAATCAATTGCAATGAATAAGTTTTTGAAAACCCTCGATAAGATACAATCAGCTGTTCAGCAGATATTGGAAATGTAAGCGGAATTGGTGAACGTGGTCTAAGTCACGTTTGAAACGATGTTACAATCTGTTTACGTGTTTTAGTTATCCAATACTGCTTAAAATCATGGCAATATCGATGGAATAGATAACATGTCGGTATCTCTATCTCGGTATGAAATAAATATTTTATACATAAGACAGTTTTTATCTTATAGTAGTTTTTGCTCGCGACTTCGCCCGCGTGAAAAAGTGCCGCTTTATATTTCCCCGCAATTAAAAGTAGCCTGTAGCACTCAGGAACGATGAAGGTACTAGTTACCTATTACTGAAAATGAAAATTCAAAATCGTTTTAATAGTTCCTGAGTTTAGCGCGTTTAAATAAACAAACAAATTCTTCAGCTTTATATATTAGCATAGATTTAATAAATGAATACACTTATTAATATTATAATCGTTTGTAAAGCAGTGGACTAAAATGTAGGTTGATGATAGTTATGTTTCGTAAATATGTTTAGACGTTTATATATTAGTAGTAGAAACTATTGAAAGGATTTTAACGAAATGTGGTACAAAAACAGACTATGATATTGGATTACCATAGAAGCTACTTTTAATCACGGTTCATACAACATGGACACAGACCACACCAATTCAGTGGCTACGGCATAATTGTTATTTGCCTAATTATTTGTATTCCTTAATTTCTATGTTGGTTCTTTGCTTTAAGAATTTCTTGAGCAATTGCATGACATTTTACGAAAACGTAGAATACGGTGCATATAACTTAGGAGATAAGCGTAGCATGGCAGCAGGAAATGAACAGGTTACGTAACGTCCATAATTCATTCGTCTAAGTCACATTAGGACACTAGGACATTACGTTAAATTGAGAACTTAAAAGTGTTTGTAATTTCTTAATACGTTTATAATTATAGTGCATAATACCTATAAATTATACTGTTAAATAAAATAAGTGTAATGCAAGAACTCACAACCCATCAATTGATATTAGTAAGGTATAGTATAATTAATATATTATATTAAATTAGGATCTAAATTGTTTGCATATTCCTGGTCACAACACAGTCAAATACTTTGGAGTTAACCGAATACACTATGTCTAAAATTGTAAAACGAAAACGCAACGACCTTTGCAAATGAACGAACATTTTTGTTCATAATTATGTAGACTCTCGTAGGCACACCTACAGTCGCGTCATTATTTTAATTTGAATAAAACTTAATGAGGAGACACGACCTTCAGTCACATTCTTTTTATACAACTGGACGGCCAGACGAGTCGCGCGCTTGACGGTAACTGTAACCATGGAACGAGCCAGAAACTGAACTCTGCAACACTATATGCATTGCATCGAGCGCTTCATTGGGTATTAGATGTTAAACCTTACAGTGTCGAGCAATTATATTTTTTTTTTCTTTTTTTTTTTTTTTTTTTTTTTTTTGGTTCACAAAACTGGGTACAATATTAATTTTAAAACATATAAAGTAGTACATGCGATAATAGGGTACGTAGCAATAACATTGTGCCCTTCTAGATGTGAACACTACATGCGAAATGGGCTTGCGTTTACTTAAATAAGTCAGTCAAAATACTGATTAGATTTGTGATTAGTGATAGTATCACTGCTTAGACTCTAAAGTGCATATAATACACGTATTTTTTTTTTTTAAATGAGGCTAAAGAATCAAGGCGGAACACATCTATATCACCGTGAATATTGTTACATGCAGAGATCATTCGGTAAATAGGGGAATGCTGGCCCAGGTTTGTTCTTGCGACAGGATGATAAAAACTTTTTCGATTGCATAGACGACTGTTGGAACGGGGTACAGTAAATTTTATACGTTCTAGGAATTCGGGGAGGTCTACATGGTAATGTATAAGTTTATATAAAAACATTATATCTGCTATCTTTCGACGTGTAACTAAAGATTCCATTTTGTAATACGAAAGACGTTGGTCGTATGATTGAAATTGTGAGCATCTGTTGTCACTATACGCGAGTTGGTACAAAAGCGTTTCTGTATGCGTTCAATCCTATTAATATGGACTTGATACACTGGATTCCATACATTGCTGCAGTATTCCACAATGCCACGAACTATTGTATTATAAATAAGGATTGTTAGGCTCGGTTGTCTAAAAATTTTCATTTGGCGATTGATAAAACCAGATAATTGAGAGCATTTGGCTGTAATATTATCTACGTGGAATCTAAAGCTCATAGCACTGTCGAGGATAACCCCCAAGTCGCGTATAGTTTTTACTTCAGTTAGTGGGATATTATTTATGTAATAAGTTGTCTGACTAGGATGTTTTTTTCGTGAAAATTTTATATGGTAACATTTATCTAAATTCAGAAACATATGATTTTCAGAACTCCACTTTTGTACATCATTTAAATCGGTTTGAAGAATAAGTTCGTCTGACTGAGTATGTATAGTGCGATATATTTTTAAATCATCAGCGTATAATTTAAATTTCGATCGTATTACATGCTTTATGTCATTTATGTACACAAGAAAAAATAAAGGACCCAGATGAGAGCCCTGAGGAACTCCTGATGGAACTGTACATACCCGAGATTTGAAACCACGTATACAAACCAATTGAGAACGATTACGTATATATGATTCGCACCATCTAAGTAATGACCCGTGAATGCCCATATCAGTTAATTTGCATAAAAGATAGTCATGATTGACTAAATCAAAGGCTTTTCTAAAGTCAGTGTATATCGCGTGTACTTCACCACCACTATCCATTTCATCTAAAATATCCGACACATAATCAACCAGGTTGGTATTAGTAGACCTACGAGGCAAAAAACCATGTTGATTTGAGTCTAATAATGGCCGGAAGTGAGCAAGTAATTTTTTATTGACAATTGCTTCTAAGACTTTCCCAATTGCAGACAAAATGGATATTGGACGGTAATGGACAATATTATCCAGATTACCTCCTTTATGAATGGGAGTCAAATGTGCTATTTTCCACTGTACAGGAAAAACTCCGGATCGCAATGAATGATTGAAAATTATCGTTAGAGGCTTACTTAAGTTACACGCACATTTTTTAAGAAAGATAGGTGGAATCGAATCGGGGCCTGGTCCTTTGTTCACATCCAGTTGAAGAAGTTGTTTTAATACCTCGTCTTCTCTAACTATACACATATTGTATGGAGTACCATGGAAGAAATTATTATAATGGGATGTACGATGATTAGTAAAATTTGAACTGCTGACGTTTAAATAAACACTTTGAAAATGCTTTGAAAATAACTCACAAATCCGTTGTCCTCCCTTTGCTTTTTCGTCATGCAAAGTCATTATGTTAGGTAAAGAGGCACTATTCTTAGAATTGTCTTTAAAAATGTTCCAAAAGTATTTGGGTCGAGTTTTTAAGTCACTGACTGCTTTCTTTTTAAAATCATTGTAGCAACTTACTATTAATAAATCACAACGTTTTCTGGTAACAT
Organism: Manduca sexta; assembly: GCF_014839805.1. NCBI lineage: Eukaryota > Metazoa > Arthropoda > Insecta > Lepidoptera > Sphingidae > Manduca > Manduca sexta. The sequence continues at coordinate 4,422,164 of NC_051142.1, read as the reverse complement.
CGTATTGTAATTTGTCCATCATATTGCCATATTTTTTAAAACGTGCATGATATTTAGCCTTATTTCTTAAAGCTTTCAATAAAGGCCTCGAGAACCAAGCCGGATAGCAATTATTGCGCGGTCTACGGAGTGGAGTATGTTGGTTAATTATAGGATTAAGAATGTTATAGAAACATTTGACATTATGATCAACAGGATGTGTACTGTGAAGTATTGCAGGCCAGTTCACTAATTTTAGGTCATTATTAACAGCCTCATAATTGGTTTTGTAGAAATTAAGTGACATATCTGACGAAGATTTAATTGTAGTATTGCATGAATTTTCAATAGTTATGTCAAGTGGTGGATGATGTAAATCAGGTGTTACAAAAAAGTTATCCGCGCGCTCGACTGTGATGTGAGGAGAGCCTTTGCTTAAAACTAAATCAAGTATTCTGTTATTAATGTTTAATATTGTATTGTTTTGCTGTAGATCACAATAGGCCAACGTATCCAAGAACAAATTAGACAGACCACTTTTAAGAGGTTCTAGAGCTAAAAGAGGTGAACTTGGACGTTGACGCCAATCAATTTCCCCCATATTAAAATCTCCAACAACGAGGAAGAGGGGTTCAACGGCATTTAAAGTTTTATTGGATTTGACATAATCGATGAGTTGCGTCATATTTTTAAGAAATATGTCTACGTAGTCATGGTTGACGGGGGGTGGTATGTACAAGGTGCAAATATTAATGGTTACCTTGCCTATTTTCAAAGAGAGCCAAAGATCTTCACAGGGCGTTTCCCAATTGTTACGACGTGACACTTTATGTTTCTTAAGGACACCAACGAGGACCCCACCGCCATCTCTCTTATTTATATATGTACAGGTTGATGATCTGTCACGACGAAATACATCATAACGATGATCAAATAGCTCGTAATCAAATACTCCATCATTCAGCCAAGATTCCGTTATGATTATAACATCGTAATTGTTCTTTAAAACCGAGACATAAAAATCCTCCGCCTTGGTTCTTAAGCCTCTTACATTTTGATAATATATATTTAGTTTGAAGGTGATTTAAAACAGTTTTAAGTAACATATAACCAAATGAAACAATAAAAAACAAAAAACATATAAATAGAGCGAAGTGAAGTATTATATTAACAAAGTTTTTGTAAGCAATCCGTTGTTCTGATTAATATGTGGTCGGTAGTAATTTCTTTACGCACGAAGATACGTCCATTTCGTACCCAAACAAACTTGTAACCCTTTTCTTTGGCTGCCACTCTAGTAGCAGCGTGAAGTTTTTTGTTTTCAGGGGATAGATGCTCGGTCAAGAAAATGGGGAGTTGCTGACCTGAATATCCAATATGCGTAGTATTCAACTTGATGTTATTGCTGTTCCTATTAAAAATTTTAACCGAAGCCAGAAAATTGTCTCGTGTGCGCTGGCTATTTAATTTAACAACGATGTTGCGAGGACGACTCGATTCAGGATTCAACTTAGCAACTCTATGAAATGCCATTATATTGTGTTCTTCTAAATCAAAGGCTACAGTTTTGCTTATGTTTTTGACAACATTGAGCAAATTTTCGTTTTTACGTTCTGGCACACCCTGAATTTCGATGTTGTTTTCCTCGCGTGTTGTTCCAATTGTACGATTTTTGTGTTCAATTCTGTTATCTTGCTTTGCATTGTAGTATTCTGTGCAATCAATTCCGACGTGGAACTTTTAATTTTGTCGTTAAGTTTTAAATTATCATCATGATATTCAGAAAGGAACTGAATAGTATTTAAAGCTTCATTCAATTCCTCTCGCATTTGAGCATATTTTGCATTCAAATTACTCACATCTTTTTGCACTTGAGATAGCATGCTGTTGAATTTTTCAAAGGTGGAGTTTTGATTATCAAATTTATTTAACATCTCAGTACGCAGATTGCGAATTTCATCCAAAACACGATCTTCATATATGCGAGGAGACACAACATTATTCGAACGATCCTTTCTTACTTTTTCGTGCGAAGCTGTGCCTTCTGCACCTACAGGGTGGGTATTCAGGCAGCTAGGGCATATCCATTTAGATCGAGGTACCGTTAAGTCGAGACTAACACACTCTTGATGGTAGTTATTACAACAGTTAATGTTGGTACATTTGATACGTTTGTGTGTTACTAGAATATTAGACCTGCATTCCGAGCATTGCACCATTTCGATTTGTGGTTATTCTAAACTCGAATAAAAACGTGTTTAAAACATAAGCCAATCTCAGTGTGGCAGTATAATAGTACATAAATAAGCGGTTCGTCAAATTCGCACCGTAATAAAAGCCCACGTACTGTGATTCGTGCGGTAGACAGTTATTAATGTCAATTTGCACACCAATAAAAGCCCCGAGGTGAGGGTAGGAACGTTGATTTACTAAATGCTTCTCAGTAACTGGTAAAGATGATTTGTTCGTAAATCTTCCGCAGAGAGCACCGGTTTTTAGCGAATTCACCACATATATCAATTAAATTATGATATAGCTTCCAAAGTTAAACATTACACATATTGGCTACAATGTGTCCCAAAGCAGACTTTGCCTGTACACTACTGCTTCGATATAAAAAAAATTATCATGCGATTTGCGAAGTACATACCATCACGTAGCAAGATAGTATTCATATTGTTAATTTGTTTTTTTTTAAATTCTACGCAAATCGCATGATAGAATTCAAATTTATATTTGTTAGTTTATTTGTTTTGACTATGGTAGGTATAAATTATGTCTACATCTATTAATTGTAGTACTCGCATAATAATTAATACGCCGAAAAACAAAAAACTAGAAGAAACACGTTTATGCGAAACACTATTCAGTAATATCTGGTTTATTTAAAACTAATAGCTATAAAATTTTCGGTCAAGGCGAAATCGTCGACACGGAAAATTTAATATGAACCGATCTAAGAAGGAGGATCTCGCTAAATTAAATCACCTAATAACGACTCTCAATTAACAGTCAACGTAGAACGTGACATAGCACGTAATTAAATCCTTAATTACTTGGAAGACACGACAGCCAATCCTAAACAAGCTATTTGAACTGCTTAATACAAAATCTGGCGTAACAATTACCGAAACGGTACCATGTAGGTCAAATAAACCCGGTTTTGCGGCCTCGATCGTCTATTTCCAAGTAAGTTTATGGCGCGACCCTCCCTTTAGCATTTTAATTACGGCTCTAGTCAATTAATAGTACGTTTACCGCAATGAAAAGCTGTTTCCGCTTAGCCGAATTATAAGGATAAGTCGACTGTGAAACACTTTTGCCTTTTGAAACGTAGCTTCAATATTTACTTCGCCATGGTCCTCAAATTAAAGTTACTCGGATTATTCGGACGTAGTTATAACCGTTACGTAACGGTAGCGTTTTGAGACATGGCATTAAAAGTGCCGAATAATATGCTATAAAGCAAATCAAGGTTGCATGTTGTCTGGAAGAGTTTAAGGGCACCTTTGTCATTTGGTAAGGTGTTGTGGAAGGCCAACGTACATGAAAAGTCTATAAAGGTTATATAATTAAGATAAAGAAAACTACAAAGCCTAAAAAGTAGACATAGCATAGAGAGTAAGAATTTCGTGATTGTACAATATGCAAATGGCGTATCATGACCTGCCTAACAGCGCTCGCAATTGGCGCCAAGCACTCGATGCAACATTTATTTTTATTGCGCTTTATTTACGGAAATCACATCGTAATAGTAACTTGTAACCCGCCGGCGAAACGAAATGTTCCAAATGTGGAAGAAGGGAAAATAATTCACGCTCTAAGTGTATCATCCGACAGTTATTGGGTTAAGATGGGTATTTATGTACCGCGCCCAAATATAGTTTTGGTTAGAATTTTTATAAAATATTATTTTCTTAGAATTTTTTTACACAATGTGGATTTCTTTTGTTAATATGTGATGAAGTAAAGGATTTTGGTACTTATATGACCTGGCTTATGCTCTAGAAAAGTAGAGCAAATTTTCCGAAATAAGAGTGTAAAAATTAATTATCTTATTCGAGGACTACATCCCTAGCCTCCTGTTAGTGAAAGATTTTTTAAAATCGGTTATTAATTTCGTATTTTCAAATAAAAATTTGCAAATTACATTATTATGAATAATGTAGTTCGCGAAGACGCACTTTATTACTTTTTGACCAGGAGTGTCGCGGGGTAAGGGAACTGATATTATGATCATATCTTTCCATCACTAACGTGATATTGCGCTATCCCCGAAGCTATTCACCGTGTGCACGCATAGCTCTCACGCAAAGTAAGCGATTAGGCGAAAATAGTGGGGCTCGTTATTGTGGAAAGTAATATCTAAACTATAATATTTAACTACTACTACTGTACGTTAATACTTACATATTAAAATCATCATACATATTCTTGAGCCGCATCTCGGAAAAACAATAGTCGAGTGTTTCACTCACTTGAAAAATACTCCCCTACTTTACCTTTTCTCATTCTTGTTTCGCTGAAACAGCTGGGCCTTGAAAGGATAATTATTGCTGCCCTATACAAACTTCAAGAGTACTACCGATAAAAATCTGGTAGGGAAAACTCGACAAGTTTATTTTTCATTCAAAGTTAAGATTTGTTATAAACTTCTTGATATTCTACGATAATGAAGGTAAATCGTTAAGATCGCAGAAGTAAAGTAAAATGGGAATATATATAATGAAGTTTTGAATTATATTACGATAGTTGTTATTAATGGATCAAAGATTACATAAAATTGGTTATAAAAATTTGTAGGTACATAGCATAGATCTGCTTTCATTATCATGTATATAAGCCGTCGTGGTATTGTAGGTATTGGACAAGTGTAGGCACAACACACATTTGCATTTTCTACATTAAATATTCAGACGATAACGTTTGTGCAGCTAGCCTGAAGACATGAAGGCATGTTAATATCCTTGTTTTGCGAGCTTTACGACCACCACCCGTATCTTAGTAGAGGAGAGAAGTTAGCTCGTTGCATTTAACAACAGATTTGACCTAAATGTCTTCCCACTGTCACTATTACTGAAATTACTTGGTTTCTTGCCTGTTATAAGAGTGATTTTATATAACAAAGATTTCTTAGAATTTATTGGCCATGTTATAGAAACAATTTATAGTAAATCGATAATCGATAAAGTAGATTGAAGTTCGTACCCTAACACAGATACGGAATCCGCTGCAAGAGGGCGGAAAACGGCATGTCTAGACAGTGGTTTTTATTTTTATAATACGGCTCAATAAAACCACGGCATTAAAAGGATTATTGATCGTGATTGGTTTGCTGGCCTGTAAAACAGCTTGTATAGTGATTGCTTTCGAAAAACGTTTCATGTCAATGACATTCTATGAGTGTAAATTACACTCACAGTCTCTGTAGGAGATATTAAAACTTAGGTAAAGTTAAAAGTTGTGGAGCAACCTTTGCACTTTTAAAATAATATTTCTGTTATCTATGGTTTAAGGACAAACAAATAAGAAACTTGTTTGAAATACCCGTCCGTTTGGTAGCTGGTAGCACTCAGCCTTTAAGTTTGCCGTTGAATGTCAATACTCAACATTGACCGTATTCCGGTCCTAACGCAGTTCAAATATTGTAACAGCAAATGCATTTTATTGGGAATCTTTTTTTCTAAAACGTCTCACTGGTATAGCGGTGTATTTGAGCTCTGAAGTTTGGGTATCTGGATTCGATTATCAGATGTCGTCAGTTGATTGTACCAGGCGAAATACTCAAAATGGCAAAATCGAGCGGCCAATATTTGGCTTTCATACAATTCCTAAATTATTAAGTTAAACGACTTAGTTGAAGAATCAATCAACTACCGATTAGTTTAACAAATAGTCTAACCAACCTAAAATAACTCTAATCACATATCTAAATTATAATACGGATATAAATATAATTTTTAAATACACTTGTGTTCAAAAACTTGGTATAATTTTAGATTACCAGCAAAGGCTTTATAAAACCCATACACATTCAGTGAGTCGGAACACGCCGGCCATACGTTATTCGAGCTTAATGGCAGGTGATTTTTCATTGATATCTATTCCTTCGTGAAGAATCGTTTTTACTATGTATATTAGCTCAATTTATTACGTTCTTTGTTTTCGTTCGTCCGTTTTTTACTTACCGCTTTTATAGCTGCAGAGGAGAAGCCACAACTAGGGCACCAACCGCTTGCCGATATTATGTGATGGTTGGGGCTTAACCTTTTGTCATATCGGCACAAATTCAAGACAATTCAAGTGTCTCAATCTGAATCGAAATACGGACAGAAATTTTGTTTTCCCGACATGGAAATCAAACTCAGGAATTCCCTAGTCACGGCCTAAAATTACTCTGCCCTTAGACCATTTTATTATCTATTTTGGCATTGCTTCATTTTGAGGGTCGATCAATATGCACAGCTTGATAAAACGAACAATAAAGTTGTAGACTCGTTTGTAAATAGATCCCAATACATTTCCGCGCAACTGTACATTTACACCTCAATAATTATAAAATCCCTTTCAGTAGTAGAGGCCACTGCTCAATAGTGGGACAGTATATAATACAGGGCTGATATTATAATTATAATATATGTACGATACGAATGGATAACGATTGTAAGACGCTACACGAAAATTTCGCGCACATTTTCAATGACGCGGAAGTGATATTGATAAATAGGCTCTCGAGCATTAGATTGCAAAATATGTAAAGCTATATTTCTAAAGATGAACGTGAAGAATATATTAAGGAGTATGCTAATGGTATTCAGTATATTATATAATTCTATGGATTAGGCGTAGTAGAATATAACAAAAAAATGTTGATTAATGTAATAGATAAGGAAATCCCAACTAGAGAAATCAAGTATAGACAGATTTAAAAACTAAAAATTGTTATACAACGTCATGTTATCATGTAACCGAAGAAGATTTACAAATTATTTAATGACCGTCAATCCATTGCGCGACCCAAAAGAGAGCGTCGTCGATATAAAAGAGTATTTGCATTCAAATATTCAAAAAGGCTATAAAACACTACCTAGTTTAAAAATATTAATAAAATAAATACCACAATATAACACAATAACAGATACATTGTTTATTTAAAAATTGAAAGGATAGTCAATATCGATTCAGTTAGATATAAAAAAACAGCGAGACATTCAATATACAAATTCCTATTCTCAAAACGAAATATTTTTTATCGGTAATCTAAGAAACAAAGGAAAAGGGTAACGTGTGGAAATGCCTCTCGTATGATATATTTATAATACCCGATTTCAACACATTTTGGTGAAATTATAAGTCTTGATTAAATAAAATTGTAATATTACAGTGCTTAAAGGTAGACAGGAGGTGTGCAACTAGGGATAGGTAACTTTTATGTAAACCCGACGAAAAAGATTGGCGAGAGAGAAAGATTTCTGTACTTCGATTGAAATCTATCCTAAATATGATAATAGGCGCCTGTTTTCGTATCGTGGGATAGAAATATGGCTGCTCAATGGCGGAAGCTGGTTCAGATAGACTCAGCATGTCAAAATAAGCGCGCACAATTTCGGTTTCTTGGCCTTATTAATTTGATAAATGTTTTACCACTTTACTGTTACAGAATATACAACAGGGTATTCGGCAACACGTAGCGTACTTTTACGCATATGATAGACTAATTTCGATTTAGTACAATGAAAGCGTTGTCACGGATTAGAGCTTATATTAAAACCAGCACTATGCAGTATTCTGAGGTAAAACGCGCCGCTCCGAATGCTAGATTGATCAGTAATTGTATAACGAGGCTACAATCTTTTTATCCAACAAAGTCATTATGCAGCTAGAACAGTAGTAGCCAGAGTAGATGCATATAACTATGAAATATATTGTAACTTACATAGCGCTACTGGCCCGTCTATGCAACAACTGCAGCAGACTGCCGTCTCCTGCAGAGGAGCAGAGGCTGCGGGAGCGCGCGCGCCGCCTCCCCCTCCCGCTCGTTGCGCTCGCGCCAGCGCGCCATCAGAGACTCCAAGCAAAGCATCGCACCACCATCGCACACCATTCGCTTCTTTATCTTCTCCACCTTCGTTAATTCCTTTTTCAAAATTAAGTTCTTGAATGCTTTTTATGATTCTTTTATTCATCAGTTAGAGGTAGTCGATCACTTGTGTAGTAAGTACACAAAATCAGTTTTTAATTAGTTTTAACACAGTTGCTGTATAAAAAATGTCAAAGAAGCCCTTTATTCATTAGCTTGTCTCCAGTGCCACACTTAATTAGCTTATTTGTGAGTCACGGTTGATTAATCTTTTAGCAAACTTTCTGTGCGTACAAAGTGGTTCTTTAGTTCATTACGGAGTTTTTCAACTGTGCCTAGTTCATTAGTAACTGGCAGTTAATGGCATTACACTTAATAATTCAAAGGTTTTTGTTCGTTGTAATTTATGACTCGTTATATTTGAGTTATGTTTTACATACCTAAATATTATATTTGGTTGATCTATTACATAAACGTTCCACGTATGCGTTAACTTAACTTCAAGGTTCTTACGTGACTAGAAACGGGCCTGTCTCGCAAACTGCAGCTAAATTATTAAAACATTCAATTAAAAAAATACCATACAATTAAATCACTTCAATTTTAAAATAATTATAATCTTTAGTTGGACGACTAGTTGAGACAATTCTTGTCGGTAGGGACGGGTACACTAAAATTCTCAAAAATAATAATAAGTTAATATTTTGCACCGTCAAGTTACAATCCGTATAGGGTCAGTTAATCACGTTACACTTATGTGATAGAGAAGTCAGCACATTAAGTCAGATTTACACAGGGCGACAATCACATTAGTAAGTAGGGCAAACTCGCTCCACCACGCGATAGCCTAGGCCTGCCAACTTGCACATCGTTAGTAAAGTGTACATATATTTGTGTATAACCGCGTGACACAGAGTTTAATGTTGAATTGTTTATAAGAAGTTTCCCGCGGGTCCGGAGCGCGGCTGTGGACGCGTCGCGTGCGGGAGCCTGTTTGGAACTGACTACTGCCGTAGCTGAGTTCGCCGCACAGTGTTGACTACGGCGACTCCGGCCACGAGCTACGACTGTAACGCTACTTCCCGTAGCGGATATTTGCGCAGTGACTTTGACTCGTGATAGAAAGTTTTGTTGTTTATTTTGTAAATCACCGCGTCCGTAAATAGCGTCGGTGTGTCTGCATTCATTTGTTTGCCGTTGAGTCATTTGGTGTCAACTGTCAATACTTCCGATATGAAGTGACTAACAATAATGCTCGTCATTAAATATATATTTGCAGTCTTAAATTGATTTTAACATAATAATATATTTATTTAGCACAAAACTTTTCTGACAGCTTTTTTCGCACAAAATTACTCGTTTAGGACAACTATTTAAATCAAAATGTTTTCTGAAAAGTTTTTGCCTTAAAAATGTTATTGTTGTATATAATGATAGTGGTATAAAATGTAGCTGTAACTGTAAAGTGCAGTGCAAGTTGTGAAACCGACAATAACCACCTCACAGAGCGAGCCTGACTCGGCATTCAATTTTCCGCGATAGCAAAACAAAATTCGCATCATGTAATACGGAAGGTGAGACTGCGAGTTATATTATAAGCTGGATGTCATACTGAACGTGGCACATTTGACATCATGCAGTGTTCACGTATTTTGTATTGTGGCATCTTTATTGACCAGTGGCGAAGGGTGAAATTTACCGAAAAGAAACCTGGCATAATATATAAATACTAATATGCAAAATGCGGTAGCAAATTATTCTAATGATAATTCGATTTTATATAAATTACTAAAGGAAATCCGGCAGGAATCGGGTTTAATTTGGACCTTCCGCCGCTACTATTGATATAACATAACATGAGAAGGACGGAGAGGATCTTACACTCCGCCAAGCTTATATCTATCCCATTGGGTCATAATAGGCAATCTTCTTTGCATGTCGGCCAAATTCCATTTCTGACCACACATATGACTTGTGAGCTATTCCTATCAAAATTCTCATTTTTAGTTGCCCCATTGGTAATTTAAATGTTTGTATGATCCGTAAACATTTGTTTTGGATGTTGTGGGACTAAAGTCCGTTGTAACTGTTTCCAACGATATAAGACTTGTATTTGATATGGTGCGAGGACTGCGTAAAACTGTCTGATGTGTTAATAAAAAATATTCTTTGTCATAGTGCCGGGTCAGCGAACTAATGGTTAACCACAGATTAATTGTATAGGTATATTACTTTGTATTATGACACATACAAATGAGTTTTATGCAAGTAGAGTGTGTTTTTACGTATTGTGCTCTAACCGCAACGACTTGTATTTGTTTTATTGTGAAATATTTTTTTTTTATTCAATGACAAAAATAGCAGACTATTAAAATCTTAATAAAATATTCTTAAGCATAATTCTGACGTTTCGAATTATCATAAATGCATAGGTCAAAATTACTATACAAAAGGTGATGTAAATTGACCCCAACGAAATCCTAACATCATTTGTCAATATAATTAGACGCTCAGTAATGAGATACCTACATATATAAAGAATTGATTTCATTACATTATACTGGCCTTCACAATTTTAACGAAAACATTAACTATCAAAATTAATTAGTGATTGACAAATCAGTATCAACATTAACATATGCTTGTCAGCGATACATTCACAAAATAATCACCTACAAGGATAAATATGGCAATAGAGAAGTATTAGTATTTAATTTACATAGTTCACATGTGATGACAAATACTATCAGTCCGTTATATATATGAGTAAACGTATACATGTATCTATAATGAGAGATTTATAGAGTGTTAGCTGTTGCAAATGAAATACGTGCTTCGGAACAAATCAAATGCATTTTAACTCTGCACCGATCCAACTTTATTGAACGGGTTTAAAATGAGTGTATTTGCTTTAAATGGCGTGGAAATATTAATTCTTATTTTGTGTTCGTTATGCTATGAACAAACAAGGCGATTGGCAAAGACAAGCCATTTAATCCAAGCTATTGTCTATTCATCCAATTATTAGTTACTTCATTGCTCTGTTTGGTTACATAACTCCTACCTACTCCTATACTTCACGTGCTAAGCAATTAGTTGGACGTAAATTATTTTTCAAACGGTAGATCTATTCCTTCTTTTTGACTAATCATAATGTTGATTGTTTACTGGATAAATGTTCCAGGTTCAAGGTTTGACATTTTTAACATTAGGAACATTTCATTCTAACAAAGAAATCAAACAGCTCCTTATATGCATACAAATCTAACAGTTTCCAATACAACTATTTCCAATAAAACTTCCATCGAACAAAAGATACCTACACATAGAAACTGATACCTTTGTAAACATTTCAAACAGTAGTTTCAGACTAGAAATCGGTGTTCTAAGAATGTTAAAGAGAAGACTGGAACGGATACGCTGCAGTTATACTCGATACCACTTACAACTTTAACTCCGACCGTTAGTTATGGACTATCTTGTTTTAAATTCCCTAGAGGTAAAAATCACTTTGAATGCTACATGTTTAGATTTTATTTACAGAATATTAGTAGTGATAAAAGAAACTATTTGATGGTCGGATTTGTTTAAAATATGTTTTTTTGACAATAGAAAGGCTAAGAAATATACCCATGAAAAATTATAGGTAGATCGACACAAACGTGCATTATTACTTGTCCCATTATTTAAAAATGACATGGTGCTGTAATTTCTTTCGTAATCACTGTTAATAAAGCAGTTTTTTATACGGACTGCAGTTTTTTTTTATCCTGAGTTGTGACTTAAACTTTTTATAAAATATTAATTTTATACTTTTACTTATATCACGTTTCCTGAAAATTATACATAACCCTTTCTGTAATATGTTTATAAAAATATAACGCGGTAACCCCATATTGCCGTGGCTGTGGCTAGAGCGATGATTATTTATAAAATACGTAACCTAATGAATGGTTTAAAATTATGGATCAAGAGTGTCCGCCATTCACCAATTAGTTGAATGAGACGCTAAATAAAGAATAATGCTATGTATAGATGCTATTATCGGCAGATACGGTGCGATGATATTTATTCCCAGGTAACATTTTCTCGAAATAACCACGTATATTACGTCCTATCTTAATAGATCATTCACAGATTAATGTAACATGGTGGTTATATTATTGGTAGTTATTTTTTTTTATTTCTTTGAATGACGAGACTAGCTTGCCGTTCGCCTGATGGTAAGCGTTACGACCGCCCATAAACAGTAGAAACACCATCCAACACATTGAATTCTAAAGTATTGTTTGGTATTGCACTGCCCGCGCCATCCTTAGACATGAGATGTTAAGTCCTATTATGTCCATAGTTACGTTGGCTACAATGTCTTTCAAATCGGAACACAACAGTGATTACACACTGCTGCTTAGCGGTAGAAATAGACATCACGGTGGTACCTATCCAAGTGGACTCTCACATATGAGAGACCTACCACCAGTAAACTTATTTAGAGTTAGTAACAAGACACATAGAGTTATATATCAAACATGTAAACTAATAAGTTTCAAGAATTCCCAGAACTTCGTAATTACGAATAGTGAAATCTTGATTTCGTCGTTTGTTAGATATCTTTGGAGAAAGGGAAAATGAAATGTAAACAATACAATTAAAAATATAATAGAAAAATTATTAAAATAAAACGGTGCGTTGATAGACCAGTCGAAGATGGAACGGTCGGCCGAACCGAAAGCCGCGGGTACAAACCCATAGCTTTTTTAGTTATGGTTTTGATCACAGATTTGATGATCTGATAATTTCATAGAATGCAATAGTGATAATTGCGTGTGACTACATATTTGTTTCATTGCCGCTTTGGTTCCCCCAATATAGTATAGATTACATCATCACCGTATCGAACACTGATATAACCTATTTGTCACATATTTCACCGCAGGAATCAAACCGATTATTCTCGTAATTCAGCGGATTATTCGCCCGCTTTGTTATGTATATCGTCGCTGATTTATGGCTAGCGAAAAATATATTCATATTTTCGTGCTATAATTGCCATTACGTTGTAAAATAATACAAAATTAAATGTCTTTTTTTTTAATAGTCTTACTCGGATCTCGAACAAGTAACTCCTCTGCTGTCAAATTATATCCAGTATTTATAAGCACTTAACGTGGTTCAGTCACCGCCGCGCCAAGCCGTTACGGTCCGCGTTCATATCGTGGCACTGCAGTGCCGAAGCGTCATTACAACCTGATTCCTACCGGCTTCCCTTTTAGGTTTATTTATGTTTGTCTTAATTTTTGTTTTCTCTTAAATTGGCCGCGTTGTTTCGGGTTACCTTTTGAAAAATTTAACCATTCGCCTCTAGTGGAGTGATATGTCTATAGCATGGTTCTACAACTTTTGTTTTCATAACAGAATCACAGCTAATTTGTCGTTATTATCTTCCGCCTATAGCCTAGTTGGATCGATAGCCTAGTTGGATGTGGAACGGACTGCCAAGACGAATGTCCGCAGGTTCAAATCCCGAGGGCACACACCTCTGACTTTTCTAAAAATCATGTGTGTATTCTTAGTAAATTTATCGTTCGCTTTAACGGTGAAGGAAAATATTGTGAGGAAACCTGCTAATCTGAGAAGTTCTCTATAGGAATTTCAAAGGTGTGTGAAGTCTACCAATCCGCACTAAGTGGTGGTGGTGGACTAAGGCCTAATCCCTCTCAATAGTAGAGCAGGCCTGTGTTCAGCAGTGGGCAAGTATATAATACAGGACTGATATTATTATATCTTCTGCCTATCACCGTCCACTGCTGGACATGTTTGGCATTTGCCAGCAACCTCACACAAATCTTCATTTCACCTACCTGGAGGCCGTCCTACACTACGCTTGTCGATTCGTGGACGCCAATCAAGAATTCGTCCACACTGATTGAATCTACGTATTTACAATCTAAGTTATATTAATTTTCAAACTTAAAAGAACAACTCATATGGTAATAATAGCTATAATAGGTATATTCAAGATTGCATAAGAGAAGTCTGATAAGTTGACAATAGCTAGTTCATGCAAAGTTGGATCAGATTCCGTATTCTTTGTCCACTGTACCCTACTAACATATAAACACAGAAACCCAAATACGCAAAAACAACTACGCCAATAGCAGCGAGAGTTTACGTTTACCATGGCGGTTGCCAAACGCATGTAGGGTCAATGCACTGTTTATTAGCTCTGTCCATGCCAGGAAATGTTAATCTGACATCATCCCAATCTCATCCCGATAGTCAATGCGTTGTTTCCGTTTTAATTTCTATACTTAAGCTGTTTGTTTCCAATTGTGCTTGCGTTTGAAATCTTCTTGTTTTTACTTCGCATATTTTTGTTTGTATTATTTCTTCTGTATTAGTATTTCGTGTTATATTATATTTCATGAACCTTGTTTATTCAAATAATTAATATAGACAAACAAATACTTTGAAGAAGAGGGCTTTCATTCAACAAAGCATATTTTAACACAAATGTTATTACAGACATGTCTCATTTATTCCCGCATAATAAAGACTCCCTGCCATCTTGTCTCTAGCAATATTGTTCCAATTAATATTCAAGAACCAACAGATTTTGTAACAATTATAACTTTTACAATTACAAAATAACATTCACAAGAAATTCGAAAGCTTTGTAACAAAATTCAATGAAATATCAATACCTGGAAGCTCCACTTACTGTACCACGATTGAACAACTTTAACAGCTTTTAAATCAATGTATCTTAGAAGACTCAAAATATATCTTCTAAAGTCTGTAGTAATATTATTAAAATGTATCATGAACCAGAATTTTATGTAATTAACGGCGTTATTAAATAAATGATCTCAGTTTTAATCTTCGATCCTAACGGCGGTTTTAATAAACGATCCCAATCTTAATCACTGATGTGATACTGGGAATAAACCTAGCAAAGTAAGTGATTTGTAACTGTGTCAAAAGAACTTTGCTCTGATTGGTCTATTTTCACGAAGAAAAGTTGTTGACGCTACGAAAGGTATAAACAAAAGAAAGATTCAACATCTTTTAATGGTAAAGCAAACTATAAATTGTTTTTTTTTATTGACGGAATTTGATATGGCAGCAAACATTTTACTCCTTTTGCTTTTCTGATTGATCCATTCTTGCGGTGGATCGAAAAAAGCGATTGAGATCATTTATTTGAATCATGATATGCCTTTGATTTCGAACAGTTATTTATATTAGATTAAGAATCATTCTGGATCTACATTTAATAGGTTTTTAACTAACTAACCATAATTAATTTATAAGCTTGCTGTAAATATATCTGTAGGTGCATAATAATTATTGTAATATCGAATTTACATGTTAAAAAATTAAAATATAAAGCTGTTTTCTCGTTTTATATTTACACTAAAATATATTTATTTACATGATGTGTCTGCACACACCGCTATATCCATGAACTTTGAATTGGTTAATGTCTTGTTATCATTTTCATAAAAAAAATCATCATAAGAAATACAAAATTATTTAAACTAGTTGTCGTTTTTCTATTAAGCGTTCAGTACGAGTCTATAGAACGCTTGACTGGCGAAGAATAAATTGCAATAGTTCGATTCGTGCAGTAAAGTGCCTCATCTATCTTTCTTTCAGTGCGATCCGTGACATAATCACGATAATTACTCAAAGGATTAGTGACTAACGCTTATTTGTCTGTTTCCATAGCAACGTATTGAGGGAGCTACACCCGGCGTGTTATTAAAACTGTTTGTTAAATATTTGTAATATTAATTATATTCGATAATAGAGTATCTGCCGTCCGATGAATTGTGTACGTAGGTACAAACATACGAGTATGGTCATTGGTGAGATTGATTTAAAATATCACAAGGTATTGCTCGCGGCGTGCCTGCTGGCAAATACTTTCTTGCCACAGACATCGCTCAATCACTGTTGCGATTATTCAAGGGGCCATCTGTACGACGCCGTCGGAATCTGGTTATAAAATCAGATTTAAATTTCAAATATTTTCCACGGAAGCAAATTACCAAGTTAAAAAGTAGTCTAAACGTAATCCAAGACAAGGTGTATTCTTGTGCCATATTTCGTCAAAATCCCTCTACCGATTATTAGGTTTACGTCTTATAACCACATTTCACAAACATTTGCCTCTCAATGTTATAAAACTGAAAGGGTTGTTTTCGACATTTCAGTTTGTGGAAGTTGTGACACTGCCATCCAGTAATCGGGTAGATCTTATGGAATTGTCTTATGAAACCCTGACACAAAGTAGATTTTGTGTTTATCGCTATGCTTGTACTTACCTAAATATTAACAGATTTCGGAGTTACAAAGAATTACCCCTCGCTCGTCGCCATGGGACATCAATAATTACATTAGCTAGAAGGTCCTTAAAACTGGAACACAATGCTATTTACTCGTTGCTCCTAGATAAGAGGAACAAATAAAGCGATAATACTCAGATGGACTCACGCATACAATTTCGTAGAATGCAATATTTAGATGCAAAATACTTTGTTATTCCCCATAAAACATTTCCTATAACGGTAACTGTGACACGAGGCATGCTTGAAAATGATTTTGGTTAATACGGAAGTTTGATTGGGTAATATTGGGCTGATTTTCAGTACCTATAGCAGGAATTGATATATTATCTTATAGTATTCGTATCGAGTAAATTACTTGGCCCTTATTCTGTATGATAGTGAAATTGCGTAACGCGGCCGTGTCATGTTATCTTCGAGAAATGTGTGTGGAATGGTATTCTGTAAGCCAAATTTCTATAGTACTAAACATGATGGGTTGTGTTATATGCTTGTTACGCACTGTCAAAATAACGTGCGGGATAGAGAATAAGGCCCCTTATCTCCCGACAATTGTTTGACAATAATAGACGTCACAAAACCAAATTCGTCCTGCCGATTCTCATACAATGTAAGTTACCATGGTTCCGTGATTTACTACTAAAAGATATAAGCGCGCTATGTTAACGTTGCCGTATTTTAGTTCCAAATACGCTCACGTGGCGCTGTTTTCTTACAAAATTTCACTAAAATGACGTCATTACGTTAACGCGTGAATTCGTGGTAGAGGTACTGATCTCCATAGCTGATAGTTGCAACTGAATTTAAGCAGTATAATTTGTTATGTGAACTGTAAATCGAACGTGAAAAAGAGTTTTATTTTTCGGTATATGGGGTATAAGACAAAGGTTTTGATAGTTCCTTACATGCTCGTCATAGGACTTGTCTTGCGGTGGAGTAAAGACTACATGTCAGTATTATAAAAATAAACATTGTTTCACTGGAGAATAATCTTGCAAATAAACCACACGTACCCACGAAAAGGCGCAACTAGTGCGACCACTTTTCGCACGTGTGTATTTTGTCCCATGATGTGATAGGGGACGCCTGATGCTGTATCATACACAATTTTATACTTCGCTGTGATACTGGAAGAAAAACCAACATAACTTTCCTGACCCGTGATTTGAACCCAAGACCTCAGAGTGGAAGTCGTACGTACTAAATACAACTACGTCACCGGGGCAGTCACAAACTAATTCCGCTAAAATGTATTTGCGTCGTAATCTCTCGGCAACTTCTTACGTAACAGGCATTAAGACGTTAATCCTGTACTGAACTTCTAGCACACTGGTTTATATTGCAGTGACTAACCTATGTTAATCTATTAACTCTCGGATCCCGGCGTATATTTGCATTTTATCGTGAATCGTGATAATGGACTTGCTTGATTATGGGTCGTTTAAACCCGAAATGCATTGTCCAATATCTCACAATCGAACTATATATACACTTACTAATACAATACAACTAAATAAGTCTGTTCCCGGGATAAAAGTAACATAACAGCATCAAGCCATTTTTTATCTTAAGGCAGAGGTATAATATATAGACACAAACATTTGCTATGTCAGGTCCATGGTATACGAGATACTATTGCCATTTACCGGACACAATTCCGGACTCTGGCTCGATTTGAGTTGAACCCAATATTATTTTATCCAACGCCAAGACCGAACCCGAAACCTTAATGCAGTATTCGTACCGCGTATACAATACGTGCTACTACGCCACCGCGAGAGCGTATAGAAATCAATTATACCATTGAAGCTTTCTATTAGTGAATACTTTTCAGAATGACATCAGTAGTAGGTAGACAAAATGGCGATCTGATTTTATAGTCTCTTTTTTTGTATCGGCTATTATTACTCGAAATTGGCAAAATCACCGACATATAAACAGTGGCAGCCATAATATAATAGAAGAAGATGATATCGGTAGTATCTAAGTAATGACAGATACGAGTATAAGCGTGTTAAAACAAAAAAAAAAACAATTATATAATAATCTAGTGTACGTAAGTCTAATCCGATACAGTTTAATTAAATTTAATCATTAAAAATTACGACGATTTTCTTTTTTTTATATACTGACCTTCATGTGTGTTTATTTTTAACATTTCGATTGGACTGTGTACAATATACTTATTTAATAATCGTGAATATATTACGTAATATGCATTTTTACAGCAGGGAGGATGTAAATGTGCGATATGATTTTCAATTTAGTAATTTAACATCTTTCAAGTAAAATCAAGTTATGTGTGTAAACGCGTAACACAAAGTTTCTGCAGATATTAAATGATACTGTAGGTACACTTTTCACTGAACAGTGTGTATATAATATAAGAAGTATGAATAATGATTATGAGTACATGCTTATTACTTCAAACAGTGCGGAACCGAAACAGGAAAATAATAAAATGAAATAAATGGTTTGTGAACTCGATAAAACTTCACTTCCTTCCATTTACTTTATTTCAAACAAATGATGTTACGTTTTGTTAGGTAAGTTTCCGCAACTTTTCTTAGTGATTTATGAATAATAAATAAATGTCGCTACGGGACCTTCCATCACGAAACTTATAAAATCACTAGGCAATAAATAATACCTTATAATTACATTGAAAAGGTCGTTGAACTATATTCCAAGAAAAGAGAAATGAAATCTGATATTTCTCATCTGGGTACGACGAACGAAAACCCGAATCCCTGGATAATATTTCATGACTAAATTAGCTCTGAGAAGAGCTCTGCCTTTGACGTCACAGACTATAAGCTCGATTCCTGATTGGAACTTTATTTGTTTGTGTATATCGTAACTGATATCGGCAACGCAATAAACTTATGTACAGAGTTTTTTATTCAACTGAATGATGTGGCTAACACACCACCAGTACTTAAATACGATATTTTAAAAAAGGAAACCGCAATTGGTTGTGAAATATTATAATAGGGTACCGGACTCATTTTTGTTCCCTACTATTATCAAATATTTACATAATATAAATTATAACACAGAAGAAATTATTAAAATCGGATAAAAAAATCAATAAGTTATAAGTCTTTGAATTTCGGTGGAAGGGGTAATTAATAAGAAACAGAAAAGAGACGAAATACCCACATGTGATGTCATCGGGAATTACGACGCGTGCGAAAGAAAGAGATGAAGCGATATCCCCACATCGCGCCCACTTCTGCACGTTACAATATTTTAAATATGAATTACTCGCTCATTTTTTAACCAATTTTTATGCAGTTTTCGCAGGAGTGCTTCTTTTTCGTATTATTAACCATAACATATACAATAATGTACAAAATCAAGCATAGGCCGGTCCCCTATTCTCGCTAATTACACTGGCTATACATGAGTTTTAAACAACTACGTAGATACTCTCTATCCAGTAGCATCTATGGATAGAGTTCATTTGCCATCTATAACGCCAGCTTCCAATTTTAAATTACGTCCACGATGATGCAGATCGACTCTTGTCCTAAGGGGCATTTTTAAACTGCATTTGCTATCCCTACGGTATCTCTGACACATAATATCTTGCCTCCTTGGCAACTTAATGTTTCCACATACATTGTGGTGTCTGTGGAGTAATGATAGGGGTTGTTAATACTATGAACCTTTACATTTTACAAACTCGCTTTTTTTCGATACCAATGTCATAATTTTGTCTAGATAAATGATAAAAAAAACTGTTTAGAATCGGTATTACTGAGTTATATGTCGGCGTAACAATTGTGATCCGCTTTAAATGGGGCTTTGCCAAACGATTTACGCTTAAAACTTTTCCAGTTTCAAATTTACACAAGAGCATTATCTGTTACATAAAATTGTGTACTAGATGATTCAAAGGGTAGGGCAGCGAGATTAAAAGTACAATTTCATAAAGCCCCCAAATTTCGTTATTTAAATGGGATATATTGTGAATATTAAATACTTAAATATTGAAGAATTTGTTAGGAATAATAAAATTTTAAGTTAATTTAAACTGTTAAGGCTCTTTTGGACTCTCGAAAAATAGTTTAGTGATATTATAAAGGCAAAATAATGGTAATATAATGCTACCTAGTAAAATATAGTCGTAGGATCTGTCTATGAAACTAAATAAAGTCCTCCTTTACTTGAAGGCATAATACACATTTACCTGGTAACATGTTTTGAAGACTGCGATATAAAAAGTTTTCATGAAAACATGAAGGTCATAACACATGTAACCATATTACAACGAGAAATCACTTCAATGGAGACAGGATAAGCGTGGCAGAAGGTCCATAATACCCTCGAGCGATATTATGTTAAGCTCATGCTCTGTGTTTAAAAATAATTCAATTAATGTACTACAGTTCATTCCACGAACAATAATATTATTCGTCTGAACGGTAGCTATTTGTATTTTCTCATGATATTCGAGGTACTCGTTAATTCAAATGTACAAATGCCTGTTATTTATTTACTTTTAAAATTATCATATACATATTTTAAACACATTTACCTTACTAATATTATCAATGTGAAAAATTTGCGTAGGCTTTGAAAGTTTGTTATAAGTAAAAGAAAATGGAGCGGATTTGAATTTGACAAACAGATAAACCTTGTCCTGGATCAACTAAAGAATACTTTTTATCCGGGAAAAGTATGTGCACAGTGAGACTTATCCAAAGAATGGATATTCAAGCGGGCGGTGCTGCGAACAACATCTAGTCTGTACCTAAAGTTTACTGTTACGCCTGAAAGATATTAAAATAACGAACAAATACAGCAAACATTAAGGTATTTAACAAAACATATAAATTCCCAAATATTTCGTAGAAATCCATTGCCCTTTGTTTAAAACACACCAGAGTTTATCTACTTTAATATATTTGATATCTCTGGCATTTTTTATTCCATAGTTTATTACTGACACCAGTAATGCCTTGTAAACCTAGTTATAGTTAAAACAAGCCGATGAACGTAATCATATAATCCGTAGAAACCCGTAACAGTTTGAAGAGCTGTCGAGCACACAGTAAGAGATAAGGAGACGCGTTGTCATCGCCAATCCATTTCCTGTCCATTCCCTAAATAGTTCCAGTCCAATAAATAAATGGGGCGACGAGACGCTGCAAAATGTTTTTCGATGAAATTAAATAACAGGATACTGTGTTTTGTGGCAAAGACGCAGTATCTACAAATATATAAGATTTCAAAATTATGGACTAGGTAGTTTAGTAGCATACCTATGTATGGTTTAAAACCTATTAGATCATGGATATGAATGCTGAATACTGTTGACAGCTGAATCAAATAAAAGTGAGTTTTCCTCTATTGGAAATATGCCCGAACCACAATCAATTAATCTCTATATTTAAAAAAAATCAGTAATTTAAGTACTTACTTACTTATATAGTTATATTCAATTCATTTATCATTTATATAAGATGACGTGTTATTCGTTGCTTAAATTCGAGTTTATTTGGAATAAGTCTCATTCGCCAATAATTTCAGCTAAAGCTAGAGAGATTTAGAGAGTTTAATTGTAGTATCGTGATACGGGAAATCCATTGGGAAATATCGTATCCATAGCAATGATTATCCAGGTAGCATGATCGTATGGTAATACTAAATTACCTCTTAATAAAATTCACAGTATTGCATATGTTCTTTATTTTGAACGGTCGACACACCAAAGTAATATTCATGTGCTCAAAGAGGAGCCAATTTTAGCTGTGAAAAAAAA
This sequence comes from Manduca sexta, assembly GCF_014839805.1. NCBI lineage: Eukaryota > Metazoa > Arthropoda > Insecta > Lepidoptera > Sphingidae > Manduca > Manduca sexta. The sequence continues at coordinate 4,399,984 of NC_051142.1, read as the reverse complement.
ACCTCTGTTGTTTATTTCCTGTACTGCTGCACTCGTCGTAATTTAGGACGCGAAATTGCATTTTTCGTGTATGTTACGAGTCGCTTCATAGGTCCAGCAGTTTGCGGAACCGAGGGGCGACGGATCGAAAAACCTTTGTATTTTCCTAATCCGAATTCGCTCAGCGTTACATCTGTCTAATTTTTTTTATACAACGGAATGATATAATCTAGAAGCTTTATGAAGCGCCACAGTCTACAAACTGTAGCCATAACAACCAGTTTTAAAGTACATATACCTCACTAACTGGTATTAGTACAGTTCCATGCAGTGCAATTCGGATCAGAAAGATCGAAATCTTTATAGGTATGGAAAGTCACTGTAATTCATACTTCAGAGTAAAACGGACCTAACTACTGTATTACGAATAGTCAGTTTAATAAAAAACAAATGCACATAACTAATTCCAATACATTCAGAACAAAACACTTCCGAACCATTACCACATCCCGAGCGTCTTTGTTCATACGTTATTTATACAGTAATTAATTCAATTATGCAGGCTCTTGGGTGTAAAAGGTATTAATGTGCGGTCTCCATACACGTTCTAACGTAATTATACATAGCCAGCTAATTGCAGCGCAACGATAGCGGATTGCAGCACTGAATCAATTAACTGATGATAATGGACTGTTTGTGATAATAATTAGCGATATTTCGGCACGGGCTGATGACCTTGGCACCAGAAGCAGGTCAATCAACAATTTATGATGCAGCTTCAGTCTCATTGGAAAATTTATAAGTTCATGTGACTACATTATAAAGATGAAGAAATTAATTTTTTGAAATGTTTGAACACGCTAATTTTCGAATTCTTGAAGCAAAATATAATAATATAAAAAAAAACATGATAAAATCCGTAAAATAGTTTTATTTTAATGTCTAACAGTCGCGCAAAAATAAAAAACTATTATTCTGGAAATATTTTATATTCAGTGTACGCATTTTACAATATAATGCTACAAATCAAACTTGAATGTTTTTTTTTATTTTACCTATATAACATATTAAGTACTAATTTCGAAATATTTTATCTCTCTCAGTAATACCTTCGGCCCTAAATTCTAGGTTACTTTTAGGTATTAGGTCTCTAAGCTGGAACTTACAGCGTATATGCATTAGAAATAGAGGTCGTGGAAGACAGCGGCTGATTTACGAGGCTTACGCTTAGAGGTTGATGTTTACTAAAAAAAAAACAGTAAGAGTTGCCACAAACGAATGAAACGACTGATACATTTTCGACAAAAAATGCAATTAGTATACAAGCTTAGAGTTTATTGTTTTACGTAGGTTCGTATATTGAACAAAAGCGACCGTTCATATCTGCTCCGTTATTTGATAAGATTCTTTTGCTATATCAAAAATATATTTATTGTTGTTTATAGTTCAAATAAATAAGGACGGCAATAATGCGGGGTTATTTAAGAATTATGCGTATTGTGTGTAAGAATGTAAGGTCGAAAAAATATCTACAATAATTATTATATGATCATAGACATTTATGAGCGGCGAAGATCACAAAACATTCACTCTCGTTAACCTACTTTTTTTTTTTTTTTTTTGTTTTCGCGGAGTGTAGTATTTCTAGGAATTACTGGGAGAATTAATAAAACACAACGTCCGCGTACAAAGTGTATTTCGAACTCATTTCTTAAACCTACCCGCCACCGCTCGTTATAATTCATACGAGTATTTTATACACTACACTCCTCCACACTTACTTTATGAAATTTACAATCAAAGTACTATTCTAATAACAACAATTTTTAACAAATTTGACAATTTATTATCACTCAATACGTAAACTTAACTAACTTAGTAAATAGGCTTAACATTTGTAATTAACAGGATTATTTAACCTACATTGTCTTATGGGCCGAGAGTTTGTGTGATCTTGGCGCTGTTGAGGAAGTCCAAGGGGTTTAGGTTCAAAGGCACCGTCCTCATGACCCTCAATTGCACTAGAAGGCTGCTCCTGAGCCGCTCGTTCGAGTTCCCCAACCGCTAAAGGTGTCGCCCTGGATGTAATGGTCTCGTCCTTGCCATCACTCCCCGGCCCAGATTCGGGCGGACTGGTCATAGGAGAAAGGCATTCCGGGCTTGGGAAGACCAATGAGTTTCTAGTTCTACGCTTTACCTGGTCGATGTGACGATGTACTTGGTTACCCTTTTCATCGGAAACTCTAAAATTAGATGGACCAATCTGTCGTTCTACTTTCCCCGGTAGCCACTTCTCCCCTTTAAGAAATTGCCTATACCAAACTGGTTCTCCCGATACTAAAACCCTCTCCGCCCCACCCGCGTTTTCTACCTGCTGCTTTTGCACCTGATTCATGCGTGATGTTAAATCCGGCTTTAGTATGTCTAACCTCGTTCTTACACGCCTACCTAACATTAGCGTCGCTGGACATTCGCCTGTAGATGAATGGGGGGTATTTCTGTAATACAGTAAGAATGTATATAAAGCTTTCATAATATTCTTTTTCTCGAAATAGGCTTTTTTGATGACTCTTTTAAGCGTTTTAACCGCATTCTCGGCAGCACCATTTGATGCTGGATGATATGGTGCGGTAAATATGTGATCTACCCCATAATTTTTAAGGAATTCTTGAAATTCCGAACTCGTAAACGGTGGACCGTTATCTGTCACTATTTGTCGCGGTATCCCCACCTACTCCAAAGTTCCAGCAATTTAGTAATGGTACTTGTTGCTGTTGTACCAGATACATTAAAAATTTCCACCCACTTTGACATCGAATCAATAACTACTAAATATGTCTGTCCAAAAATAGGTCCCAAGAAGTCTAAATGTAGCCTAGCCCACGGTTTGGACGGCCAGGGCCACGGACGAGGCGCCTGGCGCGGGGGCGCATCGGCATGTGCTGCACATGTCGCGCACTCACGACACATAACCTCGATAGCCTCATCAATACCCGGCCACCACACATAACTTCGGCCTAAACCTTTAGACTTAACAATACCCATGTGAGGTTCATGTAAAATTTTTAGTACCCTTTCCCGACATCCCTCCGGTACTACAACCCTGTGACCCCACATAACGCAACCGAGTTCTTCATATAACTCATTCTTCCTATTAAAATAAGGTTGCATGACACTAATTTCGCAATCCGTAGGCCATCCGTCTCGTATAAATCCTAACAACCTGCCTAAGATAGGGTCTCTAGCAGTACATCTTTTAATTTCGTTATAATCTAATAACAATGTATCCTGCGCAAAATGTAAATAAGTTTGTTCCGGCATCGCAGAAACCGGTTTGTTATCTCTGCGCACGGGCAGTCGTGACAGGCCGTCCGCTGTATTCTCGTCCGTCTTAACGTATTCGATATCATAACTATACGCCGATAAAATAATTGCCCACCTTTGCATCCGACTAGCAGTCATGGTAGGAATGCCCACATGAGGGCCAAAAATCGATACCAGCGGTTTATGATCTGTGCGTAGTACAAAACGTCTACCAAAAACGTATTGATGGAACTTTTTCATACAAAATATTATAGCTAATGCCTCTTTATGGATTTGCGAGTAATTTTGTTCCGCTTTGGTAAGTGTCCGCGATACGAACGCGACCGGGCGTTCGGGTCCGCCTCGGCTTCCGCCGCTCGGCTGCGACAACACGCCCCCCAGCCCCACCGCACTTGCGTCACACGTCACAATAAGAGGTTTATTTGGATCATAATGTGCCAAGACCTTTGAACTAGTTAAAATATTTTTAATTCCTATAAAGGCTTCTTCACAGTCTTGTTTCCATTCCCACTTTACATTTTTCCGAAGTAAATTATACAATGGCACTAATCTGAGACTAAAATTCTTAACAAACTTAGCAAAAAAATTTGCCAACCCCAAAATGAACGTAAGTCAGAGACATTTATTGGTCTAGGAATTTTTACGATCGCTTCGATTTTCGCGGGGTCTGCCTTTATACCATCCTTTGAAATTATATATCCTAAATACGATACCTCCTGAGCTATAAAAACGCATTTCGATTTTTTTAATCTTAAGCCACTGTCAAATAGGCGCTTGAATACCATTTCCAAAGCTTCTAAATGTTCTAATTCCGTTTGGCCCCCTATTATGACATCATCAATGAACACCGCCACATTAGGTATACCTGTAAGTAAATTTGTCATAATACGCTGGAATATCCCTGGACTGGACGATAGCCCAAAAACTAAACGGTTATATATAAATAAGCCCCGATGAGTGTTAATAACGGTGTACTTTTTAGAGTCATCCAACTCAATTTGATTATACGATTGAGATAAATCGATTTTACTAAAATACTGACTGCCATTTAATACTACCAGTACATCGTCAATTCTGGGTAACGGATACCGGTCGACCAGCAAAACCGGGTTAACAGTAGTCTTATAGTCTACACAAACCCTGAGTGCCCCATCCGACTTATTTACGGGGACTAGTGGTGATGCCCACTCCGAACAATCGACTGGTTCAATTATTCCATCGCGAAGCATCGCGTCAATCTCGGCGTCGACGCGCTCGCGCAGCGCAAATGGCAATGGGCGCGCGCGATGGAATACCGGCGCCGCCCCTTCCCGCACCCGTAGCGTTGCCTTGCCCCCCGTGAACTTCCCCAGGCTACCGTCGAACAAATTCTTATACCTGTCCAACAATATCTCAATTTTATTATTTAGTTTTACACTCTTGTTATGAAACACACTGCAACTATCATTCCGACTAGTTATAATATTACGTCTTTTAACAATATTCGTTTTTAATTCAGGGACTGAGATTCTCAGCTCTGCAAGCCACTGTCTACCTAACAAGGAAGCAGTACCCCACTGATAATAAATAACTCTAAATTTTTGGTTATACTACCGTGTGTAACTAAGGGCTTTATGACACCTAACGGTTGAATTTTTGAACCATCTATGAATTTTAAACATAAATTATACGGTCGTATAGGCCGATGTCTAAAATGTTCATCATAAGTATTTTTACTGATGCACGATATAGCCGTTCCAGTGTCTATTTCCATATTAATGACCTCGCCGTCCAGTGAAATGGGATAACTCACCGCCTTGTAATCCCGCAAATTTAAGTGATGTAAATCCATGCTGGCGTCCTCCACCTCCTCCGATGATCGATCGCTAACATCGACCTCCCCATAGTGGAACTTCCTATCACTATAGTATTCACCACGCACTGATCCACGAGCTGCTTTCGGACACATCCGGCGCAGATGACCCGCATTTTTGCACCTGCTGCAGACGAAATATCGGAATCTACACCCCTCATATAGATGACTCGTCGACCCACAGCCCTTGCAGGAATCGTTGTTGACACGATTCGGAAGCTGCGTTTCCACCACCGCAACCTTATGTGCGCCTTTCCAGACCGCGCCGCCGCGACCCGGTCGCGTGTGACGCCCGCCGCTTCCGCGTACGCTTTGTCCCCGGGCCGTTACCTGCGCCGATATTTTGTGCACTTTGGCATTTTCCAACACCTCTGACCCGCTTCCCGCCTCCACCGCCGCTGCATCTCGCTCTGCTGCTTCTAATGACGTCGCTAGTCTTACTGCACTTACAAAATCTATATTTCCGTCCTCCGCAAACAACCGTTGTCGCATTATGTCCCCTTAAGTCCGCAAACAAACTGATCCCGTAAATTCCCGTTTAATTCCTCCTTAAACTCGCACTTCCTGGCCAATTTTTTTAATTCAGCCACATAATCCGCAATACTTTCCTCAGGAAGCTGTCTCCGCTGTCTGAATCTGTACCTTCCGCGAGCACTGACGGAGTTGGCTGTAGGTGTTGACGCAGCAAGTCACTGGCTCCATCAAATGTTAGTTCCGCCGGTTTCTTCGGACTTGCCAGGTTTACCAAGAGTTCGTACGCTTCATCTCCCATTGCTGATATCATTGTAGGCAGCTTCAACTCATCTTTGATATCGTTTGCCTTAAAATACATCTCGAGTCGATCCACGTATGATGACCACGTACCCGACTGAATGTCAAACTCGCGAATTTTACCAATAGACATTGTTCTGTATACTATTTCCTGCACTATCCAGAATTTTCCTCGTCGCCAATGTAGTATTTCTAGGAATTACTGGGAGAATTAATAAAACACAACGTCCGCGTACAAAGTGTATTTCGAACTCATTTCTTAAACCTACCCGCCACCGCTCGTTATAATTCATACGAGTATTTTATACACTACACGGAGAAAGTTCCTTATGACTGCCGCCCAGCCTTCGGGGGGGGGGGGCGACTGAGCAGTTATGTTGGGGTCACCGTGCCTTACGGCTCGGCGTTGAGCCACCCGGATTTGATCTTGACCTTCGGGTGACCGCCGGGCCGAGTCCCTAACCTATATACACGCACGGCATACCAACTAAAACTCCGCGGTGGCCGTCTTCGGCGCATTAGGGACGACTGTGGGCTTCCTCTGACTGAAATGTTTAAGTTTTCGTCCGCAGTCGTCCCTGCGCGGTGCCGCCTGTTGCGGCCTGTTCTCCCTATGGGGGGGCTCAGAAGCCCCGCGTAACCGAAGGACGCTCGGCGTCAACGGCAGCATGAGGCCTACCTTCCACGCTGCCGTCCATCTCGGGGTCATCACAATGTGCGAGATGTGCACAACGTACACTAAGGGCGGACGGCCCCCAGCCGCCCGCCGACGACCCCCGATGGCCCCTATTAGTCGCCTTTACGACAGGCAGGGGATACCGTGGTGGAATTCTCCAAACGCCCCCATTCCACAGGGCGGGAGACGCCGGTCAGTCGTCCGCCCGGCGCCTCCTACGTCTCCTCTGGCGGCGGGAGGGATCTTCTCTCTCCCGATCCCTCTCGGCACTCTCCTTCTGCGAGATGACTACCTCACAAAAGTGGGCCACCGCACGCCAGGATCTTTGGCCGCCGACCATGGAAGCGACCACGGCTGGCAGCGAAAGATCTCCTCCGAGACCTAATTGTAAATATAACAAGAATACTTCTCTAAATATATTTATACGTACAATAGCTTTTGTTATTATACTTTCGAGATATTTGCACAATGTATGTTATAGGCAGGTTTGTTGTTGTAAGATTGTCGTTTTACTTAATCAACCAATTAATATGTGTGGGTGTGGTGTGCTTGCAGCAATTTTCTTAAGTAAACAAGGCTCGTTAAAATTTTTGTTGTATAGGTATAGTATGTTGTTTCTAAGATTTTACGTACTTATATTAATTTCGAGTAAATAGTGGGTCTAGACTATACTAAAGCCAAATCATTAATATGACCTTTTATTTGGTTTGCGCATTACATTCTGAAAGCATAAAAATAGTTCCAATTTCATTTCTATTGCATGTTTCTGTCAATAATGTTGATTTGGATGGTGATGAACTTGGATGGAAAATCCTTCATAAAATTATAATCTCTAAGCAATATTCCCTGACACATTACGCATGAATCAACACAACTCACTTGATTATTGCCTTAATTAGTAATTATTAAAATATTAACTTTGTATTTTCACCTCATTTGTTGAGCGAAAGGATGCTTGTTGATAAGTCTAGACTAATGTTATTCAAAGGACGTTGGCCTATTCAAAATATTTTGCCTTCTGGAGTATCATTGTGGCTAAATAAAAGAAACACACGCAATGTCACCCTGAAAGGTTACACAGGTGAGGTTAATATTGCCATTATAATATTTCGTGCATAAGTTTGCCCTACGGTGTCAATTATGGCGAACAAACTTGATAAGCGTAATATGGTTATAAAATTAGAAGGTGACATGACATGGCGTATTGTTAATATAGAGGGAGAAAATAAATACAACAACATTTGTGCTCAGATTAATAATTGTTCTGAGCATTCGTGTGTTGGGTACTTACTTTTTGCGCCTTGGTTATGAAGGTTTTGTGTCTGTTCTCTGTTGCTGTCATTTGATTATAGAAATCGGTGGCAATATCGGTTACACAATTTACCGTAAGTAAATAACATACAAGTGCATCTTAAAAAGTAATAAAGATGCTTATATTATAATTGTATTGTTGTGGCTGTTGTTATTACTTAACACGAAATTGTTAATTAACAGGATTTCAGGTTATCGTGCTTTTATCATTAGTTTTAATATTTAAATTTAATTCAACATAGGGTTGACACATTTATTTTATTTAAGAGTTAATGAGTTGTCCACAATGATACATGATATAATTAGACCATGTTTTTGAAATTCAATGTAAAATGTTTACACGAAAATATGGAAACCGACTGATATTATAAGTACTATATTTAAGTATTGAGGTAAGCCTTATCATGTACTCCAAGTTTTAATATTATAAATGCAAAAGTTTGTGAAAATGTTCGGATTTTTACGTTTGTTAAAAGTAATCGTAAAAACAATAACAGATTCAGATGAAAACCATGTCGGATACGATACTTTTTATCTCTGTGATTTACTTACACCCATCAGAAATAACGGATTTTATAACCTGATTATTTTTGACAATAGACTGGTGTTGGCGTTGTGCTGTGTTTGAGAAACTTTTGGAGCGAGAAAGGCTTTCCAGGCCGGTGACGCCGCGAGCAAACCTTAGTAAGTCATAAAAAATATTTTCAATAGTATTGTCTTAAATGTAATTTTTTAAAGATGCCAATAACTTACGTATGCACCGGTCTGTTTCTAGTGGTGCTCGCCACAAGATCCTTAAGCCACGTAACTAAAACTTTGATAGAGATAATAGGGTTCTCGGTTACCATAATTCGGAATGCAGAAAATATTTGTCTTAAAATGAGTTTTAATAGGGCATGCTTAAATTTTATTAACTGTTTTTATAATTAATAAAGATTTCTATGGAAAATTCGCTCTGTTCTAAGAATTCCATTCTTGTAAAGAACTTGTAAAGTAAACTCGGTCAAGGTGATTTCAAGTCAAATATTTTAGGTAGGTATCGTCTGTGTTGACATAAGGCTGAGAAACATTTTTATAAGCTTTTGTTAACCCTAACCGGCGACCCTAATCGGCTCATCTGTCCATCAAATGAGGAGAAATCCCATATAAAATAAAGAAGTAAATTTTATATAAAATAAAAATACAAAATTAGCAAATTTCTGTTTTAGTAATGGTCGTATTTTACTCGACTGTCGAATGTTTTTAACTATGTACACGAGTTCGCTTTTGTCGTGTCCTTAGTAAATCCATCAATGCCAGATGGAAATAATTCCATCCACAAATCCGTCGTAACAAATAAATTACAAAGACTGCCGCAAAGTCCTTTTAAAATATGAATAACAGAGACAGATGCCATTTAAATTCCTAACTTTGTTGAGCACAATTCATGGGCGTCTGGCACGTGTCCAACTCACCGCGCATCCTTAACTCCCTCCGGCAAAGTAGCTTCAGTTTTCAAAACAAGGGCCTCAACATTTGTACTCGAAAGTTGAGACATTGAACATTTTATAAGAGGTAACATATTTTATAACGAGAGTGTCTTATGTATCAATGGAAGGTAACTCGAGAGTAACAGTATTCAAATTGATCCAGTATTATTTTTATTTCACTACGGGGTTAGTTTGGGTAAGCAATAAGCAGTATGGTGAAGATCTGTTCTTCGGTTTGAAACACGATGTAGTCAGTATAATTAAGTATTGTGAGACTTAATATCTGGCCGTCTGTTGTCTTACGATGTCGAAACTAATTAAATATCATATAGAGACTAGAACTTTGCATCTTATTTTGTGTGTGATGTGTATTGCTGTTGTTGCTGAGCATTCCTTGCGTTCACCAACAGGCGTGACTCTAAAAAAACTTCAATGATTTTAAAATCGTAACTCGTTTGATGGATTTGCATTTATTGTTTTTTTTTTTCTTTATATAACTTTGCTTCTTATTACCACGAATTGGTATGATATTGCTTTTTTTATTGTAAGTTATTTTTGTTATTACCATATTGATTCTGCCTTTTACCGCTTACCTACAGATAGGTAAAAAAAAGTCATAGAAGTAAAATTTTTATAACTCCTCTGAATTAATATTTTTAACACATTAATCTTAAATAAATTCATATATTTACCCTAGTATTAGATTTTAAAATCCCAGTGATCATTACTGAAATTGCTTCGGTATGCATGCAGTCAAAAATCTAGGTGACATAACAACACGCTAGTCCTAGGTTACCTAACTGAAATATTGCCTAACTGGGGCATTATGTAATCTTGCGCCTATAAACAAATCGATAGTTCATTATAATTTCGTAGAAACAAACATTTGTGTGATCGCCGCAAAAAAAAAATTGCCCAATGCAGTGATGCCCAAAACATGTCGACTGACAAGAGAAGAACATGCTTGGACGGTCGACACAGTTATAGCGGCCTGTTTAATTGCTTCTTCATGCTCTCCTTCAAGGACTACAATTTGTAAGAAGATTAAAATTTAATATAATAATTTTAAATACACTATTTCAAGGTAAGTTTGAGTCAAAATACTAATCGGTGATTCGATGCGGGAATAATTCTCAAACGATTAAACTAAGATGGATAGCTAAATGCAACGCTAATTAAGGAAGACAGCGGTATCGCGAGCATCAATGCGGTAATAATCAATTAATTAACCCTCACGCAGCATACAAGATAGTAATTGATACGATAGAGCGTACTTATTGTATGCAATGTTAATTCGCGTACTCTTTGTTATGATATTGGTCTTAGGGTTTATATCTCCCCAAATTTTTTGTCCTATGGTACAGTAACCTAAAGTTAAGAAACTAATAAGTCTCCTATATAATATAAGATATATAAATATGCCATAAAATCATACCTGTCATAAAAATAAGTTTATAAGTTTTAAAGGGTCGTTTGCATGACGTCAACTCCTGCTGGAATACCCTATATATGAAATAAATATATATTCTACTAGTGTATATTTCCATGCACTGATAACAAGCACTCTACTCGGACAGCGGGTGGTTTTTCACACTCTATATGCCGCTAGCACGTCTCCCGGGACTGAAACGCTCTCAATTATATTTACAGTTCCTTCATGCCTTTGATTTGGTTTGCAAATCGTTACTTTCACTGATAGGGTGACTGAAACTTTGTAAATGGAATTAAGTTTTCATACCACGCAATGTATAAATGAGTCTGTACAAAATGTCAGTTATGCGTATAAGATAATGTCATCAGTTTAGATGTAGGACAGGTATCTAACATTTACAATCGAACATCTCGATCGATCCTATTGCTTATAAGGATCAATAGCCTCTAATGGTTATTAGAGATATTAGTACTAATATCTATTACTCTGACCTGAAATGTACTAAAAATGTACATTTCAGGTCAGAAATTGCAAAAAAGCACTTTCTCCATATATACATTAACGACGAATACCAAGGTTAGTTAAGTTTAAAATCTGTGGATGCAGATCATAATGTCTTCAAAAATAACAGATAGTCTCGTAAGAGAGTTTTTGAAGCTACAATGGTTAAGCTGCCATTGTCGTCTCATCTCGATTTATAAAAAAGTATGCTCTATTTTTTTGTTGGTGGTAAGGTATATCCAAATAATAAAGTTTGTGAACGGTATATAATGTATTTTCATACAATACAATTAACATACTCAAACACCGAAATACGAGGCTCAAAACAATTTTAAATTGGACCTTAAACCCTTCTTGTGCTGTTGACAGTTTTCGGTCAAAGTTATAATCGATTTGTTTTGCGAGTGCAAATCAAAAGCGTTGACCTCGTATTGTGCTGCCAGTTGCCACTACCAGTCATAGCAAAGTTAATGAAATAACTCTGCAAGGACAATATTTTTAATAAGGTCATAAATATTTTTTAATTCTTTATCCTAACTACAGATATTGAGAATATTTACAAAAAATAACAACTGGGATAAAATATTTTCTTTACTTTTGGCAAGATCAGTTTGCGTATAAATATCTACCTGTGTCAAAGGGTAGGTAGATACTTATCATTTTTTTAAATTTTAATCCGAAATTCACGTAAGGTAGGTTGGTTAGTATCTTAGTATCTTGTTTAAATGAAGAAATCCAGTACTTATCTAAATACTTAAATGTTGCCTAGACTCTGGATTGTTCAGTAGGAGCATATTGGTAAAGAAAAAAAAGCCGAAAATTTTATCGAGATATTTAGATAGCCTCTTGCAAAACCGAAATGTTTGATTATGATCTACGAATGGCTCTTTCATATCTGAATTATCGCTCTACGGAAAGCACTCGATGAATTTTCACCGTTAGAAAGTATTATGATTTAAGTATTTTGGAAAAGAAACACGACTTCGACGTTCCCTTTTTTTAATCATAATAATTACAGAACAATTTAAATTTAAAAATGATTCAAAAGTGCAATTGAGATATTTAGCACTAGCGACATCTATTCTCTATTATGAACAACTATTTCATTGTGTAACAGCGCCATCTCTTGACATGCACAAATTGAACCTTACAAGTTATACAATTATGAAAGTAGTACACCGAGCGATCAATAGAGGGCGCTCTATTCAAATATAGCAATGCGTCATTAGGTAACTTCTATTCGGTACATAGTGTTTCCTTTAAAATGATTTTAATGAATTTTTTACTCAAATACTTAAATCATAAATTATATATTACATATGTACCCTTATCTTATTTTTCATAATTTATCATAGACAACATAATAGTTTTAGATTGACATCTGTCGTTTGACATTGACATTTTATATTTCAATCAAAAAGTGTGTTGTGTGTTGGATTTTTGTTTACTGTTTTTATTATTTCTTACTAAAATGCCGATATAAACCGCAAAGTAATTAAATTATTATTTACTCACCGTCCAGCCCATCCTTCCAACGAAGAACTCCGATATTCAGGTCTGTATTTTTTATTTTGTGCACTATTTAATTTGTTTTTGATTTTCACGCTTAGTTTTTTTGGACTACTCGGTATTTTATATCCGGATGCGACACTCATATTGTTTATGATGGGAGCTCACTATATTTATTTGTTTTTCTATTTTTTCAGATAACATGGAGAGTCCTATAGAGGAAGAAATAGACAGTCAAGAGTCAGACGAAGAATTTGCGTTTGAAACAGACCATTTAGCTTTACGGAGGAACAAGGATTACAGTAAATTGTTAAAGTACATAGTTAAGCTAGAAGCGCAAAAAATACAAGCACTGAAAGACATTGAAGACTTAGCGGAGGCCCAGAATCAAGCTTTAGAGGATCCTGTAAGTTTCATAAACAAATTAAAAGCAGGGAGCATAAATTTTCCACCTCGGCAAACCATTGCAAACCTGCCAAATATAAATTGGGCTGAATATGGAATTGATACCATTGACAATGATGATATAAAAGACACAAAACAAAATAAAGATGATTTAGACACACAAACGAAAGTACGAGGCAGGAAGTTTACAGACAATAAACCTGAAACCTTTAACCAGTTATGGTCTTGTGAAGAACAGAAGAGATTGGAAGAACTGTTAGAAATTTACCCTGAGGAAGCTATAGAGGCGAGGCGATATAAGAAAATAGCACAAGCACTCGGGACCAGAACTCCTATACAAGTCATGAGCAGGATACAGAAATATTTTGCTAAACTAGCAAAGGCAGGTTTGCCTATACCTGGACGGCCTCCAAAAGGCATATCACGGGATAAGAATAGGTCAATATATTATAAAAAGTCAACTTTCTTCCCACAACTCCATATCCCAGTTAATATGGAAGATTCTTATGACAACATAGAGCCACCTGAAAACTTCATGCCTTTCGACATGAAGAATGACGGCAAACATATGTTAGATCTCCTTAAAACAGCAAGAGAACAAAGGGTGCTGGATGAAACAACACCTGTGTACCAACATACAACCATGTGTGTTGGATGTCAAAAAACAGGCTTCCTCGGAGCAAGATGGACAGATAATACTGGCACTGATTATTGTACTGATTGTGTTGTTAGGCTTTTGCCTATGGAAAAACTTATACCAGTTCGGCAACCAATGTAAAATCAAATAAATCATATTTGTTATGTTGCATTGTTATTTTAAAATATCAACATTATTAGATTGTTAAGTCATAACACATTTTTTATTATTTTCATAAATCTTAAATTAACAATTATTGCTGACACACATTCCTAATTAAATCTATATTTTATCCCAGATATATACACTTATGTTTAAACTTTCTACTGTTACACTACACTAGGCGTTTCATAAGATGAGATATAAGAAATCACTATAGCACTAAAAATATTGTAATTAGAACAAGTTTTTGTCGGGGTTGCCGCGATAGTGGGGCGATCGCGGTGGCTGATGAGAATCCACTGGGCTGGAACACTGAGTGAGCACGGCTTACACCCGACTCTAGTTCCTACCCTCGTATAACTACGCTGATTGGAGGGTAACAGCGTGTTTCTATATCAAGATGTACGGAATGAAACGAGATTCATCTCTTTCTAATCCTTTTTTATTGCTCCATTAGTTGACCGCGTGTCTAAATAAAGAATGTCGATGGGAAAATAGTTATTTTCATATTGTATTTAATTTTACTGTTTAAAACATGTTTTTTTTATATAGTCTGGAATTTATTATATATTTTTTTACAATGCCTAGAACTCCTGTTCTACAGATTATAACGTTTAAACTCGTTTTAATACGCTTTACTGAATATAGAAAGTATTACTTGATTGATTACTACAAGTGCGATAAACGTCTTCATTATATAAAGTGAAAAGGTAAAGACTGCTAGATAGAATTACGCAACATAATGGCTTTCGTATTTCCGAAATTATTACGATAGAGCTGCGTAAGTTTAGTAATTATCCTTACAATCATTTAATATGAATTAATCAATCACAATTTGTGATAAAATCAAGCTATTTTTAGATTGCTTAGCATGAAAAAAACTACATTTAATGAAAACTTTTATACGAAGGTAATATTTATCGTGACTATAAAACCTTTACAACATAATTATATAATTGGTATGTAGTATTTTAAATAAAATATTGAAAGCAACTGAGTTCCTACAATATGGTTCAACTGATTGTATTTTTTCCGTCAATGGACTCCTGTAATACTATGGGGATAGTTTAATTGGGTTTAGACACTTAACACATTGGCGTTATTTTATGCGATCGATCTGGGTATTGAACCCAAAATCTTTCGTTCCACAACCCATTTAAGCGACTACCAGATCGAAGCAAAACACAGTAGGTGTACTGTTTCTTTTATATTATCTATAACATGAATATTTTTTCTTAGATTTTAGAAATAGAATATGTGCTAAGTTCCTACATTAGCGACATATCTTATAAAATATATGAGTTTTGAGGAATTGTAATCACTTATTTTGCTCGTTGCTTGTCACATTATTTGACGAAATAATTACACGAATATTCGGTATAAATACTACAATACTATTTTGTATGCTGGGGTATGTAGGTACTAGTTTTGACTGTAAACACTGTCGCGCGGCCAGTATTTTGTTTTTAATCTTTATTTAAAGAGCGTGGTCGTAATTTAACGACCATGTCGCTCCGTACATCTACTTTCACCGGTGTTCACACAAATGCAACTTTAAACACGCTTAAACTACGTGATGTATAGTTAGTGCCTTTTGCCACTATTAAACAAATCTAAACGTGCCCCTATTGCCTACGTCATCAGCCTAGTTGCAGTGCTGCTTCTAATACCTACTTATAAGCGTGTTAGTTATTGCGCTCTACATCATTACCAACTCACCTAAGTCCACTTTTGATTTGATACACTGAAAATAATAATAAACAATTATTTTTATTCAACCTAACAAAAAAAATAAAAACAATATTTATGAACATAAAAAATATATATTTTGAAAGTTAACCCATGTATTTCAGGTGATAATGTGAACAATACAAGAAATTACTTTGTTAATGTTCGTCATTATATAAAACACAGCAAACCGTAAATTCAGCGCTTAAAAAAATTATTGCATAAGTAACAAAAGATAAGAACTTATCACTGAACCTTTTTTATTACGGTTCTTTATTTCATGTGTTAAAATAAATAACCCTTATTTAAGTATTTTTGCAAAGATAATTTTAAAATGAAGTACGTACCTACCTAGTGGTTTTTATTTTGTATATTTTAATACTTGTTAACACAATAGAGAATACATACCTATCATAATATGATATCTAGGGTTTCCTAATACTTAAGTCTGTCCTTTCAGACTGCAAGGGTATCCACAATTCTTTGTATTGTCACTATTTATGGGGAATATCGCCTAACATTAAATTACCGTCTTCCTCAATAACTGGCTTAGCATAATTTGAATATACACATGTATGAAATAAAAAAAAATGTTAAGTATTCTAAGTTTATAATAGGATTACTTCACATTTCTGTTTTCTTGATTGCCGAAGACCCTGTAAGAGTCATTTACACAAAGTGCCTATTCAATTCCGAGCTTATTATGGAGTAGGCATCAATATTGTCGATTCAAATATATTGTTGCATTTCAAAATGCTTTGGTTAGATCAATATCTGTTGTAGGTCGTTTCCGGCCCGCGGAACAGGGGATGCTCACTATAATAGGTGGTGTAATTACCGCATCGAAAATATCTGCATAGTTATATACTATATCTATAGAACTGTATTGAGCACGTTTTTTAATACAAAATTAAATAATATGGTATGTATTTTATTTCAAAAAGGTCATCTAAATAGACATGTGTTAGAGCTACACAGAGAGCACAGATTTGCTAGTAGTAGGATATATTTTATATCCCTCCAAATAGCGACTGCCGTACGCAATGTGTTAAAACCCGCAATACTCGTCCAGGTAAGTGTGTCGCGTTCCGGAGTCAACCCGTGTATATTCGGTTTCAACAGGCCGCCATAATTGTGTCGACTGTAGAGGGATAATCATCACACGTCAGTCGACATTCTATTAGACTCCACTCCACTTACCGTCAGGTGCAGTGGGGACACAGTGCCGTGCTCGCATAAAAAAGCATGCTCCTTATAATTACGTTATATTATTTTTATTTTTTTACTTGTTGTTACCTCACCCTCATAATATGTGGTCGAACTAACACACGCTCTCCCATGTTGGCTTAGTTTTTACGACCGACTGACTGCCTGACACCGACCTCCTCTTTGGGACAAAAAAATTATTCACTATTAGCTATTCATACAAATAATATAGAGTATAATAAATGCAGTGTTCATTTTATAATTGAAATTCAAAGTAGCGGCAACCTTGCAGAGAATTAGGGGAAAGACTCAGGTATAGATACCTAATATCGCCAAAGTGGCTTTTTCATTCTCGTTATTCTTTTCTCATTTCATTCGTCGAAATTAATATTCGTTCTTAAATATCTTATAACGCCTGACATAGTCCTTGAGTAATATAATTAAGTCTCAGTGGAGAGGATTTGAATTTGGGACACAATAAATGGTAACATTACGTACACATTCTTCGTAAACATTTCCAGATAATTTCTTCTGCATAAAACATCATATTTCTGTAATAGGTATATTACCTGAAATTTAGTTGTTTTAGATTTTTTATGATGTAAATAATAATATCAACCCTGTATGGATACTGTCCCACTGTTGGGCACAGGCTTCCTGTACTACTGAGAGTGATTAGGCCTTAGTCCACCACTATGGCCTATAGCGGATTGGCAGACTTCGCACACTCTCAAAATTCCTATAAAGATCTTCGCAGGTATAGGATTCCTCACGATGTTTTTTATGATGTGAATGTTGTTTAATTAATTTTATAGAGAACATGACACTAAAATTGTTGATGTCGTGCATCTGTTCTTAAAGTGCACATAATTTTATTTTGCATAAATACTATAATATTAACCAGACAATTTATAAGGAAAATTTTAGTCGTTTAAATTTTTAAAAAAGACCTAACATTTATTTTTAATGAAATTATTCGAAAAAATTAAAGGAATGCTCAAGACTCTTTGCTCGGGGGTGGGCCTTAAGCAAGTTTAATATGTAGTTATTCCTGGGAGAGACGGAGTGACAAACTACACACGCAATAGAAATTATATGGTAATGACGTGCAGGTGTGTCCCTAATGTTTTCCTTTGTACTTACAAATGTATGTGCTTGGATATTGTTTTAATACTTCTTTGTTACTAAGCAGGTTTTTCATGACACATTATGTAGGTACCTTTGAATGAGTAAATAATACCAAAAGGTGGGCTAGGGTATTATTATTTATATTATTTCTTGGGATCTTATCATTTTGAAAAACCGTATCTGAATTTCTTTTAATGTCACGGTTGAATTAATATCTGCTAAGCGTGGCCGAAGGTGCAATATATGGATCTCCATCTACCTCTTCGAAGAAAGATGGTCTAATATGTTGATATTGGTAAATACGAATTCTAAGAATAGTCTATTTATCCTTAACACTGCAGAACGAAAAGATTAGACACCTTTGAAATGAAGGTAATATGCGTCTGTAATATTTATTGTTTTGAGCGTCTGTATTAGGTAGGTACACTGTTTTATCTACGGTTTTCTCTTCATGTCTATTTCTGCCGCCAAGCAATAGTGTTGTGTTTCGGTTTCAAGGACATTGTAGCCAGTGTAATTACTGGATATAATAAGACTTAACATCTCATGTCTAAGGGTGGCGAGCGCTGTGAAATACCAAACAATACTTTATAATTCAATGTGTTGGATGGTGTTTCTACAGTTTAGGGGCAGTCGTATTGCTTACCATCAGGCGAACGGCAAGCTGATTTCGTCATTCAAAGCAATAAAAAAAATATATTTACCTGTGACAAACGAATGCTACGTTCATTACCGAGCTGTTATTGTTTGTTCCATAGTTATTGTATTTCTAAGTGCATAAACTAACAGTATTAACACGATAAACTGAAACACCATAATCCCTTGGCTGTGTACAAGGTTTATTTTGCGGTCAATCCGTCTCTCAGATTACGATGATTGGATCCAGTCAAGCGCATCGGGACACACCACCGATCTCGTGCCTGTTAATTAAGAACAACGCAATTTCTATCAAAACAAAAGAACCTGTTAACTATCGCCTCTTGTATTCGGGAATGGAGTTATGTTTAGGAATTCGTTTGAAATTTAATAAAATACGAAATATTTTTATGAGTAATGTAATTAAATTTATTGTAATTCGTAAAATATATATTATTTAGATTCTGTCAATATTTACTCTACCACCAGTTTGGAAAGCAGTTCTCACCAGAGAAGTAAGGGCAAGAAACTCTAGTATTGTTCTTTGGAAAATCAGTTTAAGGGTTAAACTACAGTTCATGATACAAAGAATAAAAATATAACACGTTTTTTATTATCATTGTTTAGATCAGTACAATCATATATTCGCAAAATAGGCAATAAATTTAAAATATCCATACTAGTGCAAAATCTTTTCAGGACGGAATATATTTGAAATTCAAAATGTTATTCAAATGAAACCTTTGAAACAGTATTGTAACACGTTTTTATTAAATCGTCCCTTACAATGGCGGTATTAAGCCATTAATTTTATATATTGCTCCGCTCCACGCTGCGGGGTGCGTGGTGTCAGAGCCTCGCGCGTGGTTGCGGAAGTGCAAATCAGCATCATCATGTAGATTTCTTCATACAAACGCGCGGGACTGCAGTATAGTATGCGGTGGCCCAGGGGCCTCATTTTTTACCAGTTCGTGATGATTAGATATGGCACACCGAGTAATACTATTATCAAATAGTATTACTCGGTGTGCCATATCTAACGATTTGCCCCGCACCCACGCACGGGGTCGCCTGTTTCTGTGCATGTCTGTAACACTGCGCATGAATGCATTTTTTGTGTGTTACACTATGCGTATTTCAAGCAAAGATAAATACTTACAAGCAACTTTAGGAGACGCCTTCCCGCGATAGGTAGGTACGTAGTCTCACTACATCAACTGGCAAGCGTGATGAAGAGACGTGTTCTATTTTTTCTCTACTTCGGTAAACTTTTAATAGTAACTTGTAATATTTAACGTAATATAATCAAACGTGTAAAATCAATATTACAAGTTCCAACAGAACACTATATGTGCAAATTACATAATATAGTTATTGAAAATTTTTGTATCATTTTTATAATAGTAATAGCAAAATAAAAACACATTTATTTTAAAATAGACGTTTAAAAACGACACTTTTTCAATATGTTACGTATCCCAAGAGAAAAAAAACTATTGTCCAATGAGAAAAAGTACCACAACACTCAATTAACTATAATTGATGCATTAGTATTAAGTCATTGAGTAAATATTTGAAATAAACATTTCATCAACTTTAAGCAGCTACACGATATTTTTCTCGTATTTATCTTCTGGAGTAAGAGGAGAAAAACATCGAAACTAACCTAAATATACAGAGTAATTTACATACAAGTAATACGGGTCAGAGGTGGAATGTAGAGCTTCCGGGTAAAGTTTTCATCGAGATTTATTGCCAACGGCGGTGCTCAAAATACACTTTACATTCATTATTAAACAACGCGTGTCGTACATAAATAACAATGTATGTGTGACGGATATTTTTACCTTTAATAATTATGAGTAGTCATATTTCTTGCAAATATGGCGCTGCATACCTCGTAATAATATTGTTGAGATAAAAATATTCCTGTGATGGTATTGGTGACACTTATTGTAAACCACTGAGCGTTTGATAAACCGAAGCGTTAAATCATCGACAATATTACTGGTGTGTTTGTTGGTGTAATTTCGGTAGTCAGCGATAGTTCTTTTTGTTTTAATTAAAATTGCTTTAGGTCTTAACAATATAATATTATAATATTTGGGTTATTGAGCCAGTATAAGAGCTGTGGATTCGGAGGACTTGCGTTTAATTGTTATTTGTAGGTCAAACCAAACTTTACACTCATTTCTATAGTGAGCATTATCAAAAGACAAAACATGTACCTACAATAAAAAATTGAGATTTTTTACAATGAACAAAAATGCATTCTAACAAAATATGACATAGACAAACATTCTAACTTAAAAATATTAATGTACCGATTCAGTCAGCATATATTTTTACTAAAAGATGCAGAACATTTATTTCTTTTAACATGGCTTGAAGGAGTTGTATTGCAGCCAGAGAGTCCCGACGGACCGGGCTCGCTATTATCCAGTAAACACACAGGAGATAATGCACGCTTTTAAACTTGTTGAGTGTATAGCTGTTCCCGAGGCCTGCCAGTGGCGTTCTCTTGACTGCACTCGGAAAACATTGCTAATATGCACTGTTCAGTTGCATTGAGTAAAAGGTCGTTAGATTTTTATTTTTAGAAACTGTACATACTCTTTTAACAATATTACGTCCTATTAGGCTAAGTCACAGGCAGTTTTATCCCCACCGTAACCATTATAGCTTTTATTTAAAGGCCGTTGGGAAATATGATGATTCTATATTATTGGACAGTGGAGATTTCTTAATATTAGATATACACTCACGCTTTTTATCTTCGAAGGTGTAGGCAGAGGCACAAATAGTGCATCCACTTTCCGCCCTGTATATGACGTCCCATGATGTGATAAGGCGCGAGCCATGCCTTGCCGATACTACGCAGAAGAACCTAATATTACTTTGCTCAAACCGGGGATCGAACATGAGATCTCAACACTAAAGTCGTACTGTAATACAATTACGCCACTAAGACAGTCTTAATACTAAGTATATACTTACATTCCTTATCATACGGTATGGTTTGCACCATTAAATCTGGCAGAAACAAAATCACATTCTCAAGTCCCTGTCAATAATAGCAATTATAAAGTAACCAATATTATATTCCTTGTATATAGGATAATAGCGATAATAGGGAAGCGGCGATAGCCTAGTTGGGTGTGGAACGGACTGCAAAGACGAATGTCCGCAGGTTCAAATCCCAAGGGCACACACCTCTGACTTTTCTAAAAAATCATGTGTGGATTCTTTGTGAATTTATCGTTCGCTTTAACGGTGAAGGAAAACATCGTGAGGAAACCTGCACATCTGAGAAGTTCTCTATAGGAATTTCGAAGGCGTGTGAAGTCTACCAATCCGCACTAGGCCAGCGTGGTGGACTAAGGCCTAATCCCTCTCAGTAGTAGAGGAGGCCCGTGCTCAGCAGTGGGCAAGTATATAATACAGGGCTGATATTATTATTATTATATAGGATAATAGCGTGACTATTTATGTTTGCCGTAAATTTTACGATGCCGACGTGTTGCCATTAATGTAGAGCGTGGGATTACAAACAAGTTAATGGATTATCTAGATTTCGGTTCTGTTTTCCTAAATAACATATTAAATTAGAGTAGATGCAAGGACTACGTTTGCATAAGCAAAGAGTAATAAATCATTGCTATCCAAAAATATTAAACAATACAGTTAGTTATAAACTGGACTGCAGGATCAACTTTGTACTCCAAAAGTTATTACCAGTTGGTTAAATAAGTCGATCTTCGAACCCTTCAGTACGTAACACTAACAATTGTATTATTTCAGTAAATGATAAGCGTGGGTTTCTGACTTCGAGGAAACGGAAGCATGTTCAATATTTCCAAATACAATCGGAAAGCAATGTCAAGGGCACCGTGGAGATAGGAGATTCCGAATCAAACTGAAAGAACGGGTCCTTGCCGGTTGTACCGGTGTCTTAGCAATATGGCTTCCATTTAAAAATTGTTATCTTTACAAGTATTTGTTAATAATAATGATTAAAATAATATTTATTAACTATAATTTTGTTTATATTGAAAGTTGAAAGAGGCAGCGAGAGTTTAGTAGGCTATAAATAAAAATTTAAGAAGTTTAACTTGTCATATCTCCCTTTAGACCCAAATAAATCTGAACGTAAATCGATGATTTTTATAAAGCGATGCCGCAGGCTAAGACATTTATTTTTATTTGGTATACTTTAGACTTTAGAATGAAGTTGTTCAATAGTGCGTAAAAAGAAAAACATTTTCATTCTGTACACTTTTTTTTAAACCGATTAACAACTTTTTACCACAAATTTTCTATGTATCTAAGTAATTCATAATGTAATAAGTTATAAAACGTATATAAAAATATTCACAAATAGTTTTTGTTCTATCACAGATTTATATAAAAGGTTACAAGGGTTACAAGGGTACAGTAACATACTAACCGATTGCTTTCTAGAATTGGAGAAATCCTGTCTTAAATCCTAGAGACAAGTCTGACACAGGGTAATGTCATGTCAGTTTCAAACTGAGTGTTAGGATTTTAGACGTGAATCTGGCAAAATTTTGGCTTATGACCCAGAAGAATTAGCCAGACTGTTACACAAAATAAAAACTCTTTTAAAAGTGAAAAAAAAGTCGTTTTAATTTTATATTTGGGTCTTTTAAAATAAAAACAAAACAATATGACATCTATCGATGAAGATAGTAGAAGGTGGATCAAACAATATTACACGGTATTAGTTCTTAAGAAAAAAAAAACAGATAGAAGTGAAATCATTCCGTATTTTTATATAATACCTATGCCATGAGGAATAAAGTTAATAATCCGAGATGAAACTTCGCCGCACTACGAGTTACGACCCGACCTCATAAAGCTTCCATACTTTTATGAACGGCAGGCGGCCCCCGAAATTCCATTCATGACGGTTTTCAATAAAATGAGGCATCTCTATTCTTAACCCCACATTTGTATTATAATAGGTGCCATTTGTATTGCCGTGTTTACATTTTTGTGTAAAAACGAATAATCCCTCGATGAATATTTTTGCATATTTTTCTGTCTGAATTTTATGTTTTTATAATAAACTTTCTAAAACATGCTTATTACGAGATCTTATATATTTAAATTTTAATTGCCTAACGATTTGGTAGTCGCTAGGTTGTTCAAATGAAAATATTATTTGAGTAAAAAAATAGACACTTTCCCGCTCTAAAACAAAGTAGATGTCGTTTTCATATTACAGGAATTATTGCGCATCAAATCGCTTATTCTCCGATCGCAGGCTTTCATTCTATTTAGCTGTAGATGCTATTTTCGAATTATCGTTATAGTTAGCAAAAAATATGTGTCTATGTATTTCAGTTGTTAACAAAAATTAAAAAAGTTGAGATTTTCGGTGTGTGAGGAACCGCCACAGATAAAAGGCATATTTAGCATTCCAACGGATTTCAAAAGATTATTTTGTTCATAAGTGTGCAAGTTACGCAATCTTGAATAATTTAGCGGGTAACGCTTTAAGGAAATTTGTAAAACCCGCACGTGTGAACAAACCTAACATACTCATACACCTGATACTTTACCTATCGATTTTATCATTTGGTGAAATATTTTTGCGGCATAGCTGGTTTCAAGAGTGCTTCTACTCTCAATATGATTTTTTTTTGGCTTTTGGCTAATAAGTATCAATTTGACGCCAATAAAGGTAAGAGTAGTGTTTATTGTAAGTGCTAATTTCTATTTATATATATTATTAGGCGACATACCTAAGTATAATATTATTATTAATTGTCTACAAATATTTTTTGTGGTTTGATATAACGACAGAAAAAAGTTTTTTTTTTTTATATAAGCACGCATGCAACCGATAACCTTAAGAACTAACAGCAATAAGACAGAAGTCACCTTTTGTTCTGGTCGACGTAGATACTAATGACTGCAGATCGCACGTGAACATTTTAATCTCAGTATAAAATGCGTTAATAAAATCTGTAGGCATTAGTGACTATAAAATATTGGCATAAATTAAGTTATAAGTTGAATTTAATGCTTATATCCACATATTGTAAAACATCGTGTTTTTGTCTAATATAGAACCATTATTAATTGGCGTAGTTAGCCACACACGTCATTGGCCTTTATTATCAATTATAATGCTTTTATTGAATCTAAATTAAAAGGTCTTGGTTATGTCTTTTATTAAGTCATGGCTCCTTATATCTACTGCAAATGTTCATTTTGACTAACATTAAACAGCTCTACTTTAAATAAGACACATTTTTACAAACCAAAAACTCATTTATAAAAATAATGAACCCAAATAAAAAGAAATGGTTCCTTAAACTCGTTCCCAAAACTCATTTTACTAGCCCCAGGAGAGAATATTTTAAGCTTATTCTTCATTAGTTTGGAGTTAAAATTCGTTATGAATTAATAATTAATTCACACATATCTGTCAAAAACTTATCTCTCATAGACTATTCTATATATAAAGGACGGCGCGATGACGGCGTAACAACTAACACGTTAGCCTAAAATGATAAATGAGTTTTACGCGCATCATTTTTACACGAACACTGATGATCCAAATTGTCAGCTTTTATATTGTTTGCCGGTTAGGCCTTTGTTGACTGACTTTAATGGGTTATTGAATATACTGTGATGGGTTAACCCGATAGTCGGGGCTGAATGCGCGATGAGCAAGGTATTTTGGTAAACATTTTAAGGCCTGTATTGTGCCTAGTATTTTTGAAAATTTAGATAAAATTATTACAAAATATATTTGGGCTAAATTTATAAGGTTGAAGATGCGATGAATGGATCATCCACTGTATCATGGGACGAAATGCGTGTGGCAAAAGATGCGTGCAGTAATTGCGCTACTGCTTATCTTCAACTATCGCATCTTCACAAACCCTCTTATTTTCAAGAGAGCCGTGTGTGAAGATGCGATATTTTTTAAAAACCCTTGCAACCATATTAAGGGCTACTTAGAAGATAATCTCAATTTAATTCTACTATTTTTAGTTTTATATTTCCTCATCGATGTATGCGATGTGAAAATTAGTGGCATATTTGACGGTCCACTATTTCTCATAAGACAGAGAGAGGGAGAGAAAGAGAGAGAAATAAATATATCACTAAGTTTTATACTTGACTATGCATGATAAGTTATTTAAATTCATAATTCTCTTTAAAATCTATAATTCACTTTGTTGAGTATGGTTATAGAGTATATAGAATGCGTTCAAAGCTAAATGTGTTGTACTCATTTTGACTGTTTTCTGCATGTTATAAACTCTTGGAACTCCGCGTTTTATATAACCGACAAAGTGGTTTCAACTTCTACGCAATAAGATAGAAAGCTTCGGATTCAGTGAAACTGTATAAAAATATTCATGCAATAATTTTCGCTTGAACTGCTTTATTCCCGTAGCCGCATTCGATTTTCGTAGACAGTCAATTATCGTAAAATATAAGTAAGATAATCGGAGATTTATATTCTGCCAGCTATATTATATAGCTAATAGTTTAAAGAGTATAAAGCATGTAAATGAATAATTTTGCATATAAAAGTTGACTATTAGGAATAACTTTGAAGTCTCTAGATACCAAATAAATATTTGAGTAATTTGAGAAAGCTACTATCGTTATTTTTATAAGTACTTTTAAGTGATGAAAAAATATTTCAATGAATAACAAGGCAGATTTTTTATAGAATTTACAATAAATTTAAAAAATTGTGAATTGTTATAAATTGCAAATTTAAATCTTATCTTAGGAAAAAAAGTTTGCTTAACATCTAATCGAACAGGCCGCTCCGAATCATATCAGGAGTAAAGGTGCTCATAACGCTGGCAACATGACGACGCTGTAGTAATAAAAGAGATATTTGTTGCACAAAATATTTATATTTCAAATTTTAATGATCCGAAGGTTTTGGTAAATTAACCAATGGCGAAGGGTCCATATAACGAGATCTCTAACGGCTTCCCTTTCACACAAAATCTCATTATCATTATAATGATTTTCAAACCGCATTTATGCATATTAGTACCTATATATTACGTGGAGTCTGGTTACCTTTCGGAAACTTCACCCTTCGCCCGTAATATTGAACTTTCTCGAATCTGTGATAAAAGAAGAAAAGTAGCCAAATAAAATTAAACTGTTCATGACCGCCATTTACAGAGACTAAAACACCCTCCTTCCGTTATCCGTGTCCCTTTTCTTTAAGGTCGGTAGTACATCCTCGATTGCAATGGTGTATATTTGCTGGTGTTCTGCGAAGATAATTGAGCAGCAAGTGACCAAACTTGCTTATTTGCTATGCTAGAAAAAATAGCCAATAAAAGAAGACACACGTCGCCTACGACGTAGCACTTACAGTACATATTATACCATGCTACGATAATGGCGTTGCTACGTGGCTACGTGGTAAATTGCTACGCACTTCCGATTTACGTATGATTAACTAAGAACTTATCAACGTTTTGTTATTTAAAACATTAAAATTTTGCCGAGTATAACACTTTGTAAACCCGAATTGCAAATAAATATTATTAAATGTTTATAATTATAATTTCTTTTTCGACTACTAAATATCCGTTTAGACACTAAAATACCCTGACATCGCTCCTTTTAAATGTACAGAGATTTATACAACAATCTCCTAGTCAAAGAACATTAGGATGAGGGCTGGCAGGTGTCGCGCCACAACAGCAATTAGCCGTCGGCCTTGTTTGCGCACCCCTTTGACCAGTGCCACCCCTATCTAACTCATTAGTGGAACAGAAATAAAACGTTGAACACGTTAGCTCTCCTTTAAAAACCCGCAATTTCATTAAATTTTTGCGTAAATGTTGTGAAGTTTGTACCTAAAAAACTTTTTTCATTAACATTGTTTTTGTAACAGAAATTAGATGGGGAAGAATATACTAGAAAATTCAACTCTTAATTTTGGGTTGTAGGAGCATGCTTGAGGCGCTTTATATATTTTTTTCTATTAATATAATGTTAAATTCCGAGCTTACATTTATTAATATATTTCATTTTAATTTATTAATTGGGTAAATCATTTTTATTTGTGTTCAGAGATTCATAGGTTAGTTATATGTGCTCTAAACATAATATCAATTACCTCGTTTACGTATATTTATAGATAAAGATCCAATTATAATAATAATATGAGCCCTGTATTATACACTGTCCCACTGCTGGGCACGGGCTTCCTCTACTACTGCGAGGAATAAGGCCTAAGTCCACCCCGCCGGCCTAGTGCGGATTGGTAGACTTCACACACCCTCAAAATTCCTATGAAGAACTTCTCAGGTATGCAGGTTTCTTCACCGTTAAAGCAAGCGATAATTTACAAATAATACACACAACATTTTATAAAAGTCAGAGATATGTGCCCTTGGGATTTCAACCTACGGACATTCGTCTCAGCAGTCCGTTCCACACCCAACTAGGTTATCGCCGCTACATAAGAGTCTAAAACTCAAAATTGTTACCGTATTATCCTAACGTGTTGTGAATAAAAATGTACAAAACAAAATATTCTCTAACATAACCACTAAAAGCAGGTCATGTTTCGTTGCGTAATCCGTCCATAAACGCGGCCGACACAAAAGGTATGCAATTAAGTGGCTCAGTTATTTGTGCTTGCCGAATATGCCGACAACGAGTCATGTTTCTCGTATATAAAGATCTTACTTGCAGATAAACCGGCCTGTAAACGTTACATACACTAAAGAAGGTGTATTAACAATTAAGGCTGAGTTTTGCTTGAATTTAGGACAATTTTGAGTTTTTAATAATATGAAAAGCCTAAAGCTTTTAACCTTGTTAAGGTTTAACTCGCGCTTTTATATTAAATTATTTTGAGGAAATCACAAAATAATGAATAGCACCAAGTAATTCTATTAGGAATTGCAATCTATATAGTACCTGCTTTATAATAATCTGCACCTCATAAACCTTCATACTACAATGAAGAAGAAGATAACGGATACATTTTCGGCCTTAAAGGCAGAAATATATAAAGAGACGATATACAAAAATGGGATTATAAAAACAACATAATTTTACCTTCAGTAGTTCAAAGTAATATGTCAATTCAACCATGACGGCAGAAAAATAAATAAAAGGAAACGGGCATCACGGAAATAATAAAATCTGTTCAGAGAAACTGTGGTTTTATTGAAGGGGATTAGAATTACTGAAAGAAAATGTTACCGTCTCTCTTGGCACTGTGACTGATTATCTGAGTGTCCTTTGCATGTCATTATTACAGTACTGCAATAATATTATCTAAGACAATATTATGACAGAATCGTATTCATTTCCTTTCACAAGACCATTTCATTTGCTTTCTCTGCGAATCGTTTGTTATATCTGTAGGTCTGATTTATAAGTAAAATAAATTTGTTTTTTTTTTTGCATACGGAAAAATATATTATGAATCCCGGTGAAAGTTTATTTTCTATTATATACTTAAGCATATTTCACCACATTAAATAAAATGTTTGGTTTACTTAGAAAAAACGTTTTAATTTGATACATTTGAATTAGTTTTCTGCTTATTTCACTTTTAAACAGTATTATTTCGCCATATTACTCCTACTGTGTCATTTGTACATATTATTCATCTATTACCGCATTCATAGTGATATTGAAATAATTTATTTTATTCAATACTCAATCGTCTATCGACCTTTAAGTGGAAGTCTAATGTGATTATTTTTGATAAACTATGTTTTATACATTGTACATTAGTTATCTAATACTCGTTTGAAACAGTATTTATTGCTTCATTAGTCGCACAACATCGTTATCCCTATATTTTTTGTTAATAACCCGCAGGCAGTATGTTTCTGAGCAATTTGTGAAAAAATATACTCACGTAAACAAAATATAATAAGAAGTCTAGTTCATAGAATTACAAAAAATACAACTCGTTATAACCAAAATATAATACCAAAAGAAAAAGTATTACAGTTTTTGATTATAATAAATGTGGCTAAGGTATTTATTGTGTGTAATCTTATTTTGTTAATATTTTATTATCCTGCTCTTCACTAATGTTATGTTACTTGTTATCAAAAACTAAAAAAAAATCTTTAATTTCGATTACATTTGGTATGGAGATAGTTTGTGACTCTGAAAGACATAAGCTATTTTTTTATCCCGGAAAAACTTTTTCATGCGGGCGAAGCTCGAGCAAAAGTTAGTTACTAATATTGTGCATGTAAAAGTTCGGAAAATTGGATGGTTAATGATGTAATATTAGTTAAAAGTGAACGCCAAAAATGCTTAACGTATTTTGATGAAATTTAGACCAACTGGATTAACATTATATTTCTTTTTCTTGAAAAAGTACAGCTTGGAACTTTTATCCTGTAAAGCGGGCAGAGCCGTCAACAACATGTAATAAGTGAATTAAATAATGTTTTGAGATGACGCAGCACATTGGCTATCAGCTGCTTTAAAAACAAAATAAATTCTTCTTAACCCGCAGTGACAGTGATTAAGGATGCACTCGATTGCAGACACATTCCCAAGCTAATCTCTACGTCCATTCCAAAAGGCATTTGGCTCTATCCGGATAGCAACAATCGTCTGTCAAGCTCACCAAACGTAAGCTTGAAATCGGACGGTCTTTTACGACTTAAGGAAGCATTAATGGTAGCTTTTAGTGGTTTCCTAAACCGTTTGCGTCAAATTAATTTCGTTCCTTACATTTGAAATTAAATTCGTCATGTGCTAAAATACATTACAAGACGTTTGCTAATATAAATTAAGTAATATAATAAGATTTCCTACACACTTATAAATCCGAGCCGTTTGCTAATATATTAAGTAATATAATATAATATAATAAGATTAACACACATATTTATATAAACGCGTCTAAATAATATATGCTACTATTTCTGTAGGAGCTTAGAATTGAACAAAAATTAGGGCAAAAATTTAAGTTAAAGTTTCGAGTGGCTGAGTTTATTACTCCACCAGTATATTCGAAGATTCCGCCCCAGTAACTCCGAGCCGAATCCTTACGAAGTATTGGAACGCGAAATTTGTCCTTCATGTCCTGCTATAAAAGAAAAGCCGTCATCTGTTCCACAGCTGGTATTGAATTATTGCGCACCGCCGCCTACATTAATGGATATTTTACAAATCGCTTTGTATTGGTTGTCTACATAGGCGTAATTTTGAATGTGTCAACTATTTTTTTGGGTACATATTATGAACAAGTTCAGTAGAAAAGTATTAGAATTAAGTTTTCTTTTAACTGCTAATTTTGTAATATGATATATTTATGTAAGTGTTAGATTTTTTTAAATTGTATTTCACGCCCTTACCAGCATCGCAGTTATAGAAAACCTCATAATGATAACGCTGTTGCTCCGGTATTTCAAATGAAAAAATACATGAGGAAAAATATTTGGTAAAAAAAATCTATTGAATTTATTCGACCTATTGACAGATAATATTTTAACGTGCCAGTTCTTAAAAAAATATCGTGCTTCGAATGTTTTATAAATTTTTATAATACACATTGTATAATAACAGTTTTCGAATGGGTTTAACCTTTGGCAGCCATTTGAAGCTCTCGGGGCACAAAGAAAACTTAAGTTCTTTATAACAAGGCTAAAAATATATAGTTGTGCGAAAAGTTTTGAGTATGCACATTGCACAGTAATCATCTAAGGTGAGAAACTGAAATATATTACCGCATAATATTTAGTTCTACGAATTTTTCTCCATATCTGTAAATAACTGAGTTGTGAAATACGCAAAGCGCTTGAATAATGCTTTAAGGAAATTTACTACATTTCCGTATAAATTCCAATTTTATTTAGAGGACTATTTATCCGCCCGTATACCACCGTACACAAGGTGTTAAAACACGCCATAGTGGTCCACGTAAGTGTGTCGCGTTCCGGGATTAGCCGGTATATATCCGATTCCAACAGGCTGGGATAAATGTGTCGACCGCCGAGGGATAACCATTTTTCGTCAGTCGACATTCTACTAGACCCCACTCCATTCACCATCAGGTGTGTACCTACGTCACTGTGCTATGCTCGTATAAATAAAAAATCCTGTCTTTAGTAATAAGATTACGCAATTTGATTATGAATTTTAAAGTAATATCTTTTTGACAATCCCGTTTTAGTCACCACTGTCACTGAGTTTTCTTCCGTATATTGCTAGTCTTAAGGGAGTGATATCACATCAGTTGTCCAGTCACATCTAAGACTCGCAAACTCGACGGTGTTCGTGAAATATCTTCTTGACGTGATTGTACTCCTAACTACCCGAGTTCAATGCTCTTTTAATAGCGAAATATATTCTTACGCCCGCCACCTTTCGAAGCAAAAATGCCAATTAATCGCCATTAACGTTTCCTTACCAATCTAGCTTTAACGACTTTAGGCATTACACATAATCGTTTGATTATAATATTTGAACGAGAAAGAATGTCACCCTTATAAAAACTGAAATATTTAACCAATGACTCGCGAAACACAACAATAAGCTTGCAATTTATCATTGTCAATCTTTCGTTTAAAATAAATATCGCAAGTTTGTTCGGAAAACGATTTTCTGCTTGGAGTGCTTTGTGGCGATTTAACGAAACGTAATCCCGATTTAAAAAGATTCTGGATGAATGAAATTTCGACTTTAGCCTTGACATGCGATGAAAGAGTTCGTAACGATGTTAGTAGTTTGCGTCGTGAGTACTACTACAACGTACAAGAGCTTTAGTATTATATTAAATTGTTTTAAAAATAAATGCACTAAAATCGTAACTTCTGGACCACGGTGAAATTTTAAAAGTATTTAAGCACTATTTTTAGCATTTGCTTGTGAATTTTTATGGTCTCAAATTAAAATGTATAAAGTGGTTTAGACAAAGAAACAAGGCGGGTCTTTGCAGCTCACCACCCAAACATATATAAATCGAATACATATTTTGCATTAAGTAAGCTGAACACTTAAAAAACGGCTGGCAAAAGCCGTTGTTAAATATTGAACCTAATATTCACCTAGAAACAGTACATATCCGTAACTATTATATACCACTTGATGACACGTAACACCTAAATTACAGAAAACAAAAAACTCTCGCTACACATTAACACGGCTTAGTGTTTCAGATCACGCAACAGGAAATACTAACTGGAAATTGCTTTGGAACGATGTCGAATGTCCAATTACACTCTACACGACTCCAACGCTTTGTGATCGTAACACAAAAAGGTCAAAACAATACGTCATTTCGGTCTAATATACGCAATTGAATCGTCTTTTATACTAAATTTACACATACACATACAACATCACGCATTTATTCCCGAAGAGGTATGCAGAGACGCAACCAGCGCACCCGCGCACCCACTTTTCGCCAAGTGTGTTCCATCCCATAATGTGATAGGAGACGAGCCTATCGCCAAATCGGGCACAAATTCCAGACTCCGAGCTGATACTGAGCAAAAAAACCCATCACATCACTTTGCCCGACCCGAGATTCGAACCCAGGACCTCAGAACACTGTCGTACCACGCATGCAGTACAACTACGCCACCAAGGCAGTCTATAAATTTACGAATTGGGATATCTACAATTCAATAAATCTGTGATATTTGTCTTCGTAATTCTTAGCAAAAATCTTTGCATAAAAAGCATACTGTCACATTAGTTAGCTTTTGCAGAAAGTACCTACAGAAAGTATCTATCATACAATATTTGTACATTCGGAATTTTAGCTCAGTTAATATTTGATATAAGAACGGATTATGATTTAAATAATATAATTCAGTTAACACAAATTTAATGGGTGAGGTTTCATTTATTTTAATAAAATAAAAACATGAAAAAACACTTTTTTGTTTTATTCATGATTTTTTTTTCATTCGTTTATTATAGCTTAAATTTTAGGTTTTATTATTGAATGCACTTATAACTCTAAAGTTTGTATTGCATAGTTTTGTAGTCAGACCGCCATTCAACCGCTAATCGAGTCATCTCGTATCGATTTGTACCCCTCGGCCGTGGTCACTACATAAATATTTTCGAAGTTTCGAATTGTAATCATTGTTGACCGGGCGGGTAAATGTATAGCTTATAAATGGAGAGATGGCGCTACTTGTTAATTTTTCTCGACATGCAGGTTAGAATTTATAATGACGGCATGAATTTAAATGTCAAATCTTGTAACAATAATTCGGGGAACTAAATATTACTTTAACTAAATATTAAAGTTAAAGTAGATTTCCAAGCCTTACGGTGTCTATGGTTAAAAAAAAATATACTTCGCGTTATGATTTAATATAACATAGTTTGCTAGAAAATGGTTTACCTGCTTATGAATTTTAATCTGTACCATCAACGTCTATTAACGCTTAAAGGAGCCTTACTACTCAGTTTCGTACTATGATCGTGGTAGGAACGTGTCAGGCAAAACATATTATGTCTGTTGAAAAGTATGAAACTGTGCCCATTAGACTGTTCCGTTACCGACCAACACCGACGAGTGCCATGCACGAAGCGTCATCTATTGTCGACAATAATTTATTGTTGGTGCCGCTACGCTCCGTGCATGACATGCGACGATCCTACAGGCGCTAAATCTATTATGTATGGGTTCTAGTGGGCATGGTATTCCGTGTCATATTTCTTTCCGAACGTGATACGTTCCTAGCACGATCATAGTATGAATCGGTTCTGTGGGTAGCTTCCTTTACTTGAACACTGACAACATCCAAGCTGAACTAGAGAGCCAGACTAAAACCGAACACCCATAGATATTGGAAATATACATATAAAAGGAACAAATCCTACATTTCAATATCATTCGGCACCATATACATATCGGTGGTATGTACCAATTTATAGAAAAGTTAATAACAAAGCTGTATATCAGTAATTTTTCAATTTTGTTTCGAGGACATTAAACATAAGCTGCTATTAAAATTCCTTTGACGGTGTGATCAAGAATTAAGTGCCAATATTAGGCTCCGCAATTCTAGCCATTAAAATGTCGTGTCTGAAACTTTAACAACAAATTTCGCATTTGATGTGAAATATTTATGACCTTTTTATTTTATTGCAACACTGGCAAGTGGCGGTGCCGTAAATCCGTGATGGGAGATACCATCGCAACAGTTTTGCTGTTTACATTTTATATATGATGTAATAAACAGGAATAAAAGCCATGACATACGATTTTGGCCCTTAAATTTATAAAGTGACAACAAAATAGCGTTTAATATTGTCTGGTAATGCGATGGAATTCTATAGCACAACGTTACCACAAAGCAAACGTTCGGTTTATTCAAAGATATTTATCAAGCGAAATATCGTTCTTAACATCTTGAAGTAGATAATAGTGTCTTTGGGTCAGGTACTATTCTCTTTGATAACATAAGTTGATAAAGGCCTAACAGCGTAGAAAAGTAATCTGAATTGTAAAAGTTCGCCGGTTAGAATTATTTAATTTATTCCCGTTTCTTTGTCAAACTTATTCAAAATAACAATCTTTATGCGAGATAGAAATGTTTTATATGAAAATAAGCGCGGTCGTTCGCAGCATAACGAGATGCCTTTGAAGTGTACATGTTTATTTTACGTTAGGTATTTTATCATTCTCTTTTACAATATTATTATCTTATTATTTCTATAACATAGTCATACTCTCTTTAAGGATAATCATTTCGCCTTGTAACGGTAAGCTACTAATCTATATTATATTTGTGAGCTCTAAACAATACACGTAAGTATATCTTTTCTTATTTTATATTATATGTTATAAATATTATAAATGTGAAGGTTTGTGAAAAAGTTTCGTTGTTAGTTAAAAGTAAATGAAGAAACGACTGAACGTATTTCGATGAAATTTCTCAAACGGGTAGACCATAGCCTGCATTAACCCATATCTTACTTTTAAACCTAATAACTTGCATTGGAAATATTTTTTTAATCTGATTTTGTAAATAGATGTCGTTGGTGTCGTATATTATTTTAGCGACGTTTGTAGCGGGAAAGGCTTTTCACGTTGGCAAAGCCGCGAGCGATTACACATAAAAATAAAATTAAAAGTTTTTCTCTTAACACGTAAATCTCAGGAACAATTATGACACTTAACATTTCGTCGAATTATATTGTCCCCGAATACTAGGACAATTTTTATTCCTAGAATAAATTTGTATATGGGCGGTGTCGCGAGCAAAAAACAGTAGATATAAATATACTTAAGAGCAGAACGTGTACTTCTTAGATGTTTATATCATCCTTTTTTCAATGTGTTTTGATCTCTTATAAACAGAAACGTTTTTATGTAGAAAATGTCTTTGATGTAACATAATGATTACTAAAAATTTATATCAGAATACAGATTTTCTACGTCACAAAATATCTTTGATATTTTAAATCAGGGATAATTGTGCAAAATACATTTTTAAACATTCTTTGCAAAAATTAACTCACATATTTCATTCCTAAAATTTTAATTAAAAATAATACAGGACCGAACGCTTCATATTTGAAAATTGTTAACATATTTTCTGAACTATTGGGCGAGCCGAGCAATATACAATAGATTTCGTGTGAATTTTATAATTGCTTTACAATTAAGCGTTCGAAAAATGTGTCTGTATTTTCAGTTATTCAGTGTATTGTTGTTTAATTTATTTGAATAAAGTTTTGACTGAATAAAAACTAAGAAAATAATATAAACTAAAAATCCTAATTATACACCAAGATTATTTCTGTACCGACATAGAATTATAATTGCGAAAAGTAAATACTCTACAACTTCTTCTTAACTCGCTCTCTCTCACTTTTTTTGTGAATAAGAGAGAAATTATTATATCGAGCGGAAATACGATCGAAAGATTCCTTTGTGTATACAAAATTCAATAAAGATAGTTTACACGCCCGACGGGTAATAGCTTTATCCTCAAATAAAAAGCCTATCCACCGAAACGATTTAGACCGGACCGACATTCCAATACAATCATCGACAAAATGGGACATTAATCAATGATAGATATTTATTGACAGCGTTAGCTAAAACAGAGTCGCTTTTTATTCCTCAAAATTGGCGATAACAACGTGCATACCCGCATATAGGCAGCTCTGCACAAAAGCAGTTTGATTCAGTCGATACTTTGAAAACTTTGTCAAGTTTAACGGGTCGATTATCGGATTGATGAATGAATATGGAATTGAAAATTAAAAAACTATAATCTGCGTAAAATATTGTTCGCCGCAAATGTTATTCCATAGATATTTAAAGTACAAATGTGTTGGGTAATGAAAAGTTAAATTTGGAATAGTTTATGACAACAGAACTTGGTTAAAACAAACAACATTACGTTTACCGTAACGTTTAGGAATTCAATTTGAGATATAAAGGTGTAACGTACGGATTGATTTTTGGGATTTCGGTTGGTAGTAAGATTGTTATCAGTTTTAATTTATTTAACCTTTCATACGTTAAATAGAATATATTATTATAAACTAAGTTTTTTTTGTACGTGCACGGTGCAATATCATATTCATACAGGCACTAATAAGCTAAAATCCCTATTACGTAAGAGATAGGGCAAGTTGCAACTATATTCCAACCGGTTAACCGAACTTCGTTTCCTATTATAGGCCCTATCACCGTACCGACTTATGTACCCAGCCCAAATTCGAATTCCGGATAGATCATGTGTATTTTTTATTGAATTAATGATTCTCGCGGTTAAAGAGAAACACATTTTATGAATTATTAATCCACCATATTACATTGGATTTTTCTACTCAGTCTACCCGGAGTCTGAAATTTGTGTCCAATATGGCGACACGCTCCCTATCATATCTTGGGACGAAACTCACGACCGAAAATGGGTTCGGCAGTTGCGCCTCTACTTACCCCTTCAGGAAAAAAAGGCGCGAGTATGTGTTTGTGTGTATTAATTCACCACTAGCACTAATTCTGGGACCAAATTGCCTTTCGAACTACAGTAAAACGCAATTATTACATGTAAAGCGAAACTAAATTAAACCAAAACACAACTTCATAAATATATATTTATGCTTAATAAGCGACCATATTTATGTGAAACGAGTGTATAAGTAAATATTATACAACCAAATAAAATTTTGCTTCTCATAAAATTCTGTTTATTCCAATTTATTCATGAAATTCAATGTGAAAATGCTTAAACGTTTTCTTATCAGGCTACGACAAGTATGACCCCAGTGTGAGAAAAAAGTAGACTCAGATATTTAGCTTAATCATAATGATGAATTAGTCGAATTACTTAGAAGTTTATAATATTTCTTTTAACACATTAATGATACAATGATATATCTACTAAGACTTAACAGTGGTAATAATGGTATCAAATGCCTATGAGGGATTCTCTAAAGTTAATCCGAAGTATATACAAATGTATGTGTGAAAAAACCTATTGAAATCTATGAAAACCTTTTTAAAATTCTCATTTATAAAGTATTGTTTAGTATGCCAATGCGCTCACCACCCTGAGATATGAGATGTTAAGTCTTATTATATCCAGTAGGTATACTGGCTGCAATGTTCTTTAAACTGGAAAACAACAGTGACTACATACTCCTGCTTGGCGGCAGAAATAGACATTGTAATGGTACCTACCCACATATCAGAGACTTACTAGTAAATAAAAATGTGTTGTTATAAAACAAACTCAAAATATGTAAATCTTGCTTCAAGATCCAAATTATCTTATAAAAGGAAGAGAAACAGACTGTTTGTGTCGATATCTCCATTGACGTTAGCTTCCGAGACGGGATTACTAGAGACCGGCCCCGGGAGATTCTTATCGGCAGATTTCATGAAACTGCACCATGTTACAGTATAACACATATGTACTCGTATATATATGGATAGTATGAATATTTTATTTGAATATGCCTAAAAGGAAAAAATAACAGCTTTCCCAAACGCCGTAGTGTTTAGATACTTTTATATTGCGTCAGAAACAAGGAATGCAGTGACTTCGATTCGACTTTCGACTTCGATGGGATTATGCATACCACCAAAAAGTAAGTAATTAAAGACTCTATATTACGTCTCTACAATTCCAATCACCCCGCATTTTAATGCAATCCTCCAGAACATTCAAAATGGAGACTATGCTTTTTACCTCACTTAGGGCTGATTTTTCAATTATCAGATAAAATTATTCATAGGATAAAGTACAACAAAAGCGAATTAAAAATGACAGTTGTAGTAAATATATAATGTTGTCAATTTGTCTCACTTTTTATTATGCAGATTATAATTTATTTGATGCGTAACTTTTATCTGACTATTGAAAAATCGGCTGTTAATCATTGATATAATATGTATTACGTACTTGATTCTGGCGTTATTCTAGGCGTTCTGAACATTCACTGTGATCACTGATTTGAACTGATATCCATTCAAACTGACAGCTTGTGATTATGTACGGAGTGGCACGCATGATATAAAAACTCGAGTCTAAGTATAAGCCTGGATTTGAATAAAAAAATATAAGTCAAATAAGTAAAATTATTTGTTATTTATGTGAATAAATAGGTTATAACATTGAAGTTTTGGTTGCCGTTTTAGTTCAGATTTTGAACAAATAGTTTATATGGACGTTCGTGTTTATAGAATATACGTCAATGCTGTAATGAATTTAAATATTCTTTATTTAAAAAAACACACAACATAACGTGTCCTCTCAGCGGCTCCTGCCTAAATTAAAACGCGGTCTAACTCAATACGCTAACCCGAACAGAAAAAGTACGTAAATAATTCGCATCGTATTAATGTTTAAAGAACCTCGTTTGAAAATTTATTTGCAGCACACGTTCAAAACTATGTTCCGGAGGTAACTTTTATTGAAACTATTTTATTATTCCAGAGCTCGCTCCGATAAATTATAAACGATTGACGGGTCGGGTACGTTTTATTGTAAATGGAGTAAAAATTGTGTTAGAGTTGTTTTTACTTCGTGGGAGGTTAGGTACTCGAATGCGGCGAGCAACCATTGTTGAAGCACTGTATGCTGTGGTGTGGTTTGAAGGACATCGTGGGTGGTAACCAACAGTGGCGAAGCGTTCGTTTAAGCGTTAGATTCCTACCGGCTTCCCTTTTAGCTTTATTTACGTCTGTCTTAGATTTTGTGATTTGTTAAAATGGCAGCGATATATTAACTAGGACAATTATTTTTTTGTATCAGGTTACCTTTTGAAAAATCTCACCCTTTGCCACTGGTAGCCAGTATCATTTCCAATGAAATTGGCCATTGCCCCCTGGGTCAGAATGGGACTTTTCATCCAATGTCTGAGGATGACAGGCGCAGTGTAAAGCTTTTGTTATTTCAAGTTGCTTCAGTTTATAGCGGATCATGAGACCTACCATCAAGTGAGAGTCTAGCTAGTCTCCTCACATTTTTTATATTAGCACGTGCAAAGTGTCCCTACTACACCTGATGGTAAGTGGAGTGGTCTTCAATAGAATGTCGACTGACGAGAGATGATAACCCCTCGGCAGCCAACAGAATTATACCGACCTGTTGTGACCGGACATACTGGCTGATCCCAGAACGCGACATACTAGCGTGGGCCTCTATGATGTTTTAACATCTTGTGTACGGTGGTCGTTGTCCGGGCGGATTTATAAAATATTTTCTATTACCAGCAAATTGGTATCCTCATTTCATTGTAAGTATAAAAGATAAAATAAAATCCTTATTTTTATAATGTTTGTTATTGCTTTTATTTATAATACATCCATAATGCAGATATGTAACTGTGTAATAAGCCCGTATTAGCAGATATAACTCAGTTTCGCTATTAGAAGCGAAATCTGCTGAGACGCTGTTAAATTAAAGCCAGCATCTTAAGGTCTTTGCTATTTAATAACAACAATCAACAACATTTTAAATGATATCTTAAGTCACAGCATATGACGGATTTTCACAGCTGGGTTTAACAAGCTCTTAAATCGCAACTTAAACTTTATTTATTAAATAGTTTTTAATAAGTTAAATATTTACTTGAAATTCTTCTCATAGTTGAGATTAATTTAGTATTTATATTATTATTCATAATTATTGACGCCAAGAGCTTTTACATAATTTCATTTATAAATCACCTAGATGTTGTTCGCAATCTTTCCCGCTTGTAAAGCCTTTCCTGCTATAAAAAAACTCTTAACCACTGTAGCGATCCATAGTACCTACCGTGTACACGACACGTTGCCAGCGCAAAAGTCACAAGTAAAATTCAAATATGTCCCACGGGAGCAAATTATGTATATGCTATGTGTATAGAAGCCTATATATTATTCCAAGACTTGATTTATCTGTGTACCAAATTTTATCCAAATCCCCTCAGAAGTTATTGCGTTTACTTCCCATAAACATCCAAACATTTTTAGATCGCATTTTGATTTTAAATTTTGATACTTCATTCTTATTTATTTGCAATACCAGTATATATTTGAAACCTGATAATCCCAAACACTCAGCGTAAAATAATGGCTTTGCCTTTTAAACAATGTCCAAGGAACAAAAAATAAACAGAAGGGAATTAATTAGATTTATTCGTATCACGTAGTGCCTTGTCAATGTTGTTACCTCTGTAGATAGAGGTACAAACTCATTTTGGAGCGAATTCGGTGCGGAATTCCTGACTAAAATAACCTATTATTATGCTAGTGTCTTTGAAAACCGTTTGAAATGGATGGTTATTTTCATATGTTTTAGATTATATTTTTAATAAAATAATAAAATCTTCGATTTTTTTACAATCTTGTAATTATAATATGCAAAAAGACTCAATTAATACGACATTATAATATTATATTTAATATCCCTCGTCACGCACCACCTAATTTAATGGGGATAATAAATCTATACTATTATATAAAGCTGAAGAGTTTGTTTGTTTGTTTGTTTGTTTGTTTGTTTGTTTGTTTGTTTGTTTGTTTGTTTGTTTGTTTGAACGCGCTAATCTCAGGAACTACCGGTCCAAACTGAAAAATTCTTTTTGCGTTGGATAGCCCTTTGTTCGTGGAGTGCTATAGGCTATATATCATCACGCTATACCCAATAGGAGCGGAGCAGTAATAGCTAATCTCAGGAACTACCGGTCCAAACTGAAAAATTCTTTTTGCGTTGGATAGCCCTTTGTTCGTGGAGTGCTATAGGCTATATATCATCACGCTATACCCAATAGGAGCGGAGCAGTAATGGCTAATTTCAGGAACTACCGGTCCAAACTGAAAAATTCTTTTTGCGTTGGATAGCCCTTTGTTCGTGGAGTGCTATAGGCTATATATCATCACGCTATACCCAATAGGAGCGGAGCAGTAATGGCTAATCTCAGGAACTACCGGTACAAACTGAAAAATTCTTTTTGCGTTGGATAGCCCTTTATTCGTGGATTGCTATAGGATATATATCATCACGCTATACCCAATAGGAGCGGAGCAGTAATGGTTAATCTCAGGAACTACCGGTCCAAACTGAAAAAATATTTTTGTGTTGAATAGTCCTTTGTTTGTGGAGTGCTCAAAGTTATATATTATCACGCTATAACCAATAGGAGCGGAGCAGTAATGGCTAATCTCAGGAACTACCAGTTTGAACTGAAAAATTCGTTTTGTGTTGGATAGCCCTTTATTTGTGGAGCGCTATAGGCTATATATCATCACGCTGTGGCCAATAGGAGCGGAGCAGTAATGGCTAATCTCAGGAACTACCGGTTCGAACTGAACAAATATTTTTGTGTTGGATAGCCCTTTGATCCCGGAGTGCTATAGGCTATATATCATCACGCTATGACCAATAAGAGCGGAGCAGTAATGAATGTTGCAAAAACGGGGAAAAATTATTAGTTTTGAGAGCTTCCGTTGCGAGCGCTGCGTAAACGGTTAAAGTTATGCAAGAATGATGTATGACGGGATTGTTCCTCTTAAAAAGTTCTAAAAAATATATTATAAAACAAAGTCCCCCGTTGCATCTGTCTGCCTGAACGTGTTAAACTCAAAAACTACCCAACGTATTAAGATGAAATTTGGTATGGAGACAGTTTGAGACCCTGGGAAGAACATAGGCTCCCGAGAAACTACTACTTTTATAACGGAAAACCTTAGCCTGAAAAACTTTATAACGCGGGCGGAGCCGCGGGCAAAAGCTAGTAATAACATATTCTAGCTAAAAGTATACATAATTCATAAGAAATACTTTTTTTACAAGGAACATTGCAGATTTTGAAGATTTTTCACTATTAGTTTTGATTGAAAGAGCGATCGTATAACAGAGCAATCTGCGACGCTCGGATTAAATAGTAATTTTCGCTAGAAAAGACAATGGAATTTTCTGAGATCACCTACTCGATAAAATACATTGAACGGCTTTAAACCTCGCAACTAGTGGATTACACGTAAAGAGGCAGTTTTTAATTTTCAAGCTGAACGCTTCGAGTAATCCGTGAAACAATGGATGGATAACTTTATCGCATGATTTATTTCTGAACGATACAATACGAGTGATTCATAGAGCTAAGTTATGATGAGAGAAATTGTTTCTGTTAGAAGCATTTTTTTCGTTCATGAATTATATCCCTTGTCATGTAATAAAAGTGTTTGTGCAAAGAAAATATTACAAGTAAACGTTTGAAAAAGTTTATGTTGTACAAAGGAATTTCTTTATTGAAAATCGTCTAAAGTACCTAATCTTTAGAATAAAATTTCAATCATTAATGGTTTGAACCCGTTTTGTTAATTAAACCACCAATAAATTGATTTAAATACCACTTTATCAAATTAAATAAGACCCCTTTTAAAATGTGTGGTTTTGACATTAAATTGGTATTATTCGTTATGAACTTCCGCTCAAAGCCGGTATCTGGAAAATGCACAACAGGTGGCAAACGGCCAAGCAATAAATACTTCCAAGCTAGCCTGAAGCTAGCAATAGTGGGAATCTGAGAGTTCAGATTTCGTCTGTGTTCTCTTGTCACATTTTCTTTTGTGTCTACAAATTATAAATAATGACAATTTTATTTAAAAAACATTTCTCGTTCATAATCTTGGAAGTGTATTTCTCTCAAAAGATAATCCTTCTCAGCTTAAAATCCATTTGTATTCCGCGCCCAAATGTCGCGACGATTTCTTTTCTCAGAATTATATTTTATACTGTAAGTGCAATCATTTATGTATTTAATTGCTCTATTCTTAAATATTTTCTGTTTTGAATGGTTAAGATTACCTTATATTTTACAGGCTATTGATATTAATATGAATTCTTTAAATTCTTATGTGACAATAATCATAAATAATAAGATCAAAATTCTCTTGGAACAACATAGTACTATGTTGTCTGATGTCTGATTCAGATCTTATTTAAAAAAATATCTACTTGTTCATTTTGATAAATAGCATTTTTTACTAAAAGTATACGTTTGGCTTTTCGGGTGACCAATACCTTAGTCCGCCCCATGACTACGAAGGCTCCACAGTTTTCGAAACATCGGGGGAAAATTATAATATAAAAAAATGCGATTAGATCCGCAAAATAGTTTTATTTCAATATCTAACATTCGCGTAAACATAAGAAATCATTATATGAAGGTGTTTTATATATGTACCTACTATATATTTGTTTTGTATAACAGGAGGCAAAGAACCAAATAAATTATACACAGCCACACGGCACTAAGCCATGATTGGATTGCTTGTCTGCGGCTGTTGACACGATCTGATTTGCCGGCCTTTACACCTACACAACACACGACACACGGCACGCCGGAGACAATCTGATGCACATACAAATAACACATTACGTCGACATGAATGTTACAAGTTACAACAGATACCCTCTTGGGTAATACATATTAATACAAAGCATATCATATTATATTCTACATTCATATATAAAGCTCAAGAGTTTGTTTATTTTTAGAACGCGCTAATCTTAGGAATTCTTCATAAAATCCAATTCGTTCAATAATTACAATCACGAACAAGATTGCTTGGTCAGCTAATGCAGTTTCCACAGTTGGAGCTTCTAACAAACACCTCTAAGGGAATGACTAGATATAAAAGGTAGAAAATCGGAACGTTAGGAAAGCGTGTGTAATAATGCAAAAAAACCTTGATTCCATGTGATTTTACCAACAATAAAATAATTTATAAGGAACCCAAATAAAC
The DNA here is from genome assembly GCF_014839805.1 of Manduca sexta. Classification (NCBI taxonomy): domain Eukaryota; kingdom Metazoa; phylum Arthropoda; class Insecta; order Lepidoptera; family Sphingidae; genus Manduca; species Manduca sexta. The sequence goes on along the minus strand of NC_051142.1, from coordinate 4,355,025 downwards.
TTAAAAGCTCTATATGGTTTTAATACAATATTAACTTTTTTCCGTGTGCCTGTGCAGTAGTACAGGCTAATGCTAATAAACCTTCTACCTAATCTTGAATTACAACATTACATTCCCCTAATTTAAATCGAGCAATATAATGCAATAAGTATTAAGTAAGTACCTTTTTATTCTTCGTAAAGATCTAATTTCAAAACGATCACTGTCTATTATTTATACTTTTTAAAATTATCTACATTATTGAATCTATATTACATCGTCCAACCACAAAAAAGCCTTACAGATCTTTCACGAATATAATTCCTAGATATACAATACAGCGTAACGACCGAAACAACAGCTGAAACGATCCTATGTTACAAACACACTATTATGCTCCTTATGTGTTGGGAATAAGAATTATAATCCCGCTTACAAAGTCAAGCAAAAAGTGCCACTTAGGCTTGCTTTTTATTACTATTATTACAGTTATACAAGAATATTTGGAAATTGTTTGTGATTGTAAGGCCTAGTGCATAATGTGGGTAAACTTCGGTCGTATTAGCTGTCTGGTCACGTTACCCAACGTTCACAGCACACCTAATTTCCGCACCGCCAGTGATTGTACACGCGTAGGTACATGTAAATATCTGCATACATTTTCAAAGCTCTGGCTTGCGGCTTCGCTTAAAATACTCTGACCGCGAGTGTCAGAATTAATTGCTGGATAAAATTTTTAATATGCAAGCGGTTTGTGGTTCCGTTAGATGTGTAAAGTAAAATTAAAAACTAGTTAATAAAATATTATATACAGCAGCGATAGCCTAGATGGTGTGGAACGGACTGCCGAGACGAATGTCCTCAGGTTCAAAAAACAAAGGCAAACAGTTCTGACTTTTCTAAAAAATGATGTGTGTATTATTTGTGAATTATCGCTTGCTGTAACGAGGATGGAAAACATCGTGAGTAAACCTGCATATCTGAGAAGTCTACCAATGCGCAATAAGCCAGCGTGGTGGACTAAGGCCTAAACCCTCTCAGTAGTAGAGGAGGCCCGTGCCTAACAGTGGGACATAATATAATACAGAGTTGATATTATTAATAAAATATAATCCCTAGTTAAATTAAACCCAGTCCTGACCTCAGATTAAAGTACCCTGCGTCCCGTTGGTATTAGAAACTATGAGGGACTTTCAACCACACAACACACAGACCCAAACCAAGTGTTTGCGGATCACACAAACTTTCTCTGCCTACCAATATGAGTAAGTATTTTACAAAACGTCTTAAACATTAATTTACACGAATGTAATATATATGGGAAATACTAAAAAACAAGCCAGCAAATAATCATCACATTAATAACATGTTTTGTTCACACGAATTATGTTTAAGATATAAAAAGGATTTTAAAACATTAGAAAAGGGTTTAAAACATAAAATATGTTAAGGACGTGATTTATTAAGGTTCCATTTCGTATAATGTCTGTTTCAGTGATCGTAAAATATACGAGCCGGTCCTGCGTATGATTGTGTTGTGAGTGAGAGAAATTTTATTTCTATTCCGTTCCATTTGTTTCCATTCATTCATTGCGTCTTTGTGCGAAGCTTGTCATTGGCGCTGTAAATTTTATTCGTATGAATAGAATTTGCATCTTACATGCTTTATTTTTAATCTATATTGTAGAAAATTGCAACGTATGAGTGAGGCGTTGTAATATATAAATTGACAATTTAGATATTGGTTCTATCTTTGATTTTGCGCTCGAGAATTATAATCTACTACTTTAAAAAAGGTCTTTAATTAATTCATAAGACTTCAGTAAAATATAATTCGTAACTTCTTTATTTGCATTGCAAAAACAAATCAAATCTCAATTTATTTTCCCGAATTTAAATTTATTAGAAACGCGTTCGAAGTTTAATCCTTTCCATGACCTGTTTGGAAACTTCTTCGTTACAAATCGGATATCTTTGGATTTAAATTAATTGTATTTTCGTTTTAGAATTATTTACGGTTATGTTAATTGCCATCAGATATGCTTGGAAAGCACAATCTTAATTTTAAATGGCTTAGCATCGAAGCGTTGTGACGCGTGTTACCGGCCAGGATATGTTCCGAATTCTATTCTCATATCTCGAATAAAGTTTTTTTTCTTAATACATACAGATCAAGCTAATTAAAAGTGCACAAACTGGCCGTTGAAACCTTAGTGTCAAAATTCTGGGTTGTGAACTGCCATAAAATATTAATGCTGGTATGCTTGGCATTACGAGCAAGCAATTTGTTTATAATTCAATTATAATCTAGCCATTCATCAGGACGCGTCGCAGTTTATGGTAATCCTACTAAAAGCACGAAGGTTTTGTACGTATCTTTTAGTTGTATTGTTTTACAAAATCCTTTACATACGCTTTAAACACAACGGTTTTCCAAACCCGAGCAACGCTTCGTTAAGCCGTCAATCTCGGATTACAGAATACGGTTATGCGACAGCGCTGCCCGTGTCAGAGTTAGGCTTAGTATTCTGGCACACCACTTGTCTGGCACCGTTCAACAATCCGCAGTGGAACTAGTGAATTGAATTGAATATGCAATTTCGAAAAGGGCAAATCTCATAAATATAAAATATCTAGAAATGTATGTATCTAAAAACAATTAACAATTAAACTTCCGTAATTTTTTATTGCTAATTGTATCCAAATTGTTACCCAATATATATATTTTTATATTACTTTAGAAAATAATAAGTTCTTTCCATTTGCTAAACATTTTACATTTTCAGACATGTGCCCTTTTCGAAATTGCATATTCAATTGAATTCCGTGAAGGAAGGAAGTTAAAGGATAGACGCATCCTTCCACTGCGCTAGTTTAAGTTAATGTAGATTATTGTGGATCCCGTTTCTCTAAGACACCGCCCGAAACTTGCAACTTATTGTCGAGAAACACTAGACTTTTATGAAACAGTTGGTAGGCTAATGCTTCATAGTATGTAGTATATTGTTTTTCAGCAACCGGTTGACAGAGTTTGTGCAACGCCTGGTTTTCTACATGAATACTAAAGTGAAAGCATAAAGTTGAATCTCCGATTTATTACCTATATTATAATAAAAACTTTATCTTCTTACTCCTTAATTAATAGTTAAATAATTACTCCTTAATTCCAAACTCGAAACTTCGAGCAAATTAAGCAACATTCCAGTATTCGTAATCTGTATCTTGAAATATAACAATGTAAATTACAATTTCACCCATTTTACTCGTTTGTAATTGACTTCCGTATCATAAGATTTTAATACGAATTTCGAATTAAAGTTCACTCATTCAAACGCTCGCAACCTATTTAAAAGGGTGACACAAAGAGCTCTTGCGATGCCTACACTCGCCGCGGAAACGGTTTTTTATGAGTTGTATAAAAGAAACTTTCCATACATCCTATGTTTTTATTCATATTCATCCACGTGAACGGTAAACATTGTAGCGAAAAAACAAAATGGACGGTCGCTAATGCTTTGTTCATTTCAACGTTCATTTTGCGGCCGAAACTGCTTCGGTGGTTTTTTGTTGTTTTTACAATAAGCATTTTTAATTTCATATAGATGTTCCTATTTATATGAAAATATATAAAAACGAAGGGTGTCATATTTAATTACAAAGCAGATAAATTATAAAGCAAATACATTTAAGTAAATATTAGTAAATCGGTACCTGTATTACACTCCGTTTTTAAAAACGACAAATTATCGCACACGTCGATATCTTATTATTATTATTAAAACCTATAATATAACACGTGGAAGCGGAAGAGCGTGTCATCATTTACATTAATATCATATAGGACATTTTATAGAACATTCATTAGCCGACACACTTTAATCGATGTTCACGCGATGATAATGTCTATTGTACTAATTAATATAGTTCAGTTTTAGCGTGCCACTAGAAGACTGTTTATAACGAATCTACGCCTTTTTAACAAACATCATTGTTATAAGGCTGCTTATACACTTTCCATATTTACTACAATTGTGTGTAGCACACCTAAACAAAGAGCGTAGCGGCCGAATACGTATGGTTATGGTCTGTTGGAAAATCCGCATTTCCCGCGTGTGTCGTACTATTACTATACGTATAAATATACATATAGTTCTATACGCGTTCGGGTTTACGTGCGGGTAATCGGATCGATAAATAAAATGACATCGACATCCACAACAGCAGCTGTACTCGCTCGGATTGTCGAATCTCTTTGTTTGAAACTGAATTCATTGTTTCAGACTTGAAAAGGGCCAGTGAATCATCGTTGTCCGTTCTTAAATATTTATTTTATTACATCACATCACATTATAAACAATCACATCGGCTTATTTTTCAATGTGTCAAATAATTTCTATAATAATATGATTTAGATTTATATGAATTTTTGGTCTGTGAGGCTCATGGTTACAGAAACATAACACAAATAATTCAAAAATATAAACTAACTCAAAAACCACCAATGCGGATGCCGAAATGAATTCGTTCAATTATATCAAGTTAACGCTAGCATGTTCACATTTCTATTTGGGTAAAAATATTTTCATTTAGTATTGGACTAAAAACTGTGGGTGTAAACTCCGTCTAAAATATTTAAATAATGTATAAATGTTTGTGAAATTAAGCTGTCCTATAATAAATATTCCCATTTTATGTATTTCGAAATAATTAATTATTATTCATCTATTAATATCCATATCATCATATGCTTATTAGGAACTTCTATAAAATAATCAACAGGCAATAGCAAAGCTTAGCCGCAAATATATCGTACCCTAGTTGTTTGATTTATTATATTAACTGTTTTTTAAATTGCATAAATATTTTTTTGTCATCCACAATCTGTATTAATCTTATGAACAATATCAATCAATTTATTTTATTATTTTCGGAAAACTTACAGCTAGATTAAACAATATTAAAGGTACATAAATACAAGAAGGCCATTTAAAAACTTTCACAAATAGCATACAGTACAAGAGTTATCGGGTCGGTAGAACAAATATACACAACGGTTAGGAAGTATCAAATCTTAAAGTAATTTATATAGCCTGATTTTCCAATCATCAGAGAAAAATTTGCCATCAAAGAAATAAATGTAGTATTTTCCAGTTTAATTGCTATTATTGTATTTTTAAACAGATTTGTTAAAGAATATCACGTCATGTACTCACTGATGGTCCACGGTGAGGGCTCTCCTAGGTGGCGCCACTAGAGCGACCGGCCACGCCGCCTGCACTAATGACTCCCGCACAAACTGCTCCCACGATGGCGAAGTCCCTGCAACCAAAGTTAATTTCATTGCAAACTTATTTAATAGTTTGTATACGAATTACGGCCTGTTAGTGTTGTACGTACAATAAATAACAATATAATATTGTTTGCCCTGTTGTTTTGTTTCAATAACGTCATCTAAAGAGGTTGTAACATGTTAGAGTTTTCTACTAACGCAGGTCTTAGATGACCTCAAGGTACATAATTTAAACTCATGTTTGGTGCCCGATATTGCATTAAAATCAATAATAACTCGTAGTCTATTAGTAGTTTTTAAATTTTACGTTGTACACTCACGCGCTCGGGTCTTGTTTTACCAAAGAGGGATAGGAGAGGCGCAATTAGTGGTTCCAACGGTCTCACTTTCGAGTGTAATAACATATCGGTGCACACAATTCAGTATATTAACATGAGCCTACTATACGATAAACTCGACAAGTATCATACACACTGGCAACACAATCCTTGACCCGAGCGATTCGGAAACAGCGCGCGGCCAATTTTACCACTAATTGAGTTTCGGCTTTAAAAGCCAATAGCCCCCGAAGTGCTCCTGGTAAATTTAAATCCCTATAGTTTCGTTTAGACCCAATTTGAATATCGATGGAGTATAATAGCTCGGGTGATTTCTTATGCCGATAAGTTGTGTTGCAAGATATTTGGAAACGGAATATCTTGTTACAATATTCTATTTGGGACAGGAGTTTCCAAAGTTTGAATACTATAATAGAACAAATATTTGTTTCTAACTTTGACTTAGTTTACTATAAGAATATTTTCTTGCGTGCTTATTTCACCTACATTCCCATTTTGCTTTTCGAATTGACCAAGATCCTATCACCATTTTCTACTTCATAAAACACATTTAAGCCTTATAACTTATTTTACACCTACAAGTCGTAAAAGCGGCACATTTACACGCAGCGGTGTTATGAATTACAAAAATTAGAAAGTTGGCAAAACGCCTGGAAGTAAACATCTGGTCAGTGGCGAGAACTTCCATAATTTATTATAATCTGTACAGCCTTGCCAAATCGTCTTATTCGCGCTGTATGTGCGTTCAGTTGGCGGAGTGCTGGTTTTAAGGCATCGCGCAGGCGAGGCTTTCTGCTTGCCAAGAAATACTACACTTTGAAACTGACAACTGCGTTAACGATTTCAACAACAGTCTTCAGATCTTTGTCGCGTACACAAAAAACTGTGAGTTGCTTAGACAATTTTAGCTAGTTTAGTGTAACGTTTCGTAGCAACAAGATTTATTTATTTATTTAAAATCGAATATAACCTTAGAGTGAAGATATATCAAAACGCTTATACAAAAATGAATATTGTAATGGCCGTTCAGAACATTATATTATTGTAGGTACAGCTGACTGATAATTCATATGACTTATATACATATAAACATTTATACCAATGCTATAAATGACAACGTCTGCGCGTCATCTACAAGTATTTTAATGTTTGTTTGATAACAGCATTAAGTAAATGTTCGTCAATCAACCTAGTCTCCTGTAACACTTAAAGCTTGTGGTCTTACGGTGCTTTGTCACACAAAACAATCTCCCCCAAATTACCTTTACATTAAAGGCTATTCTTGCGTACATTATACAAGAAGAAATTGAAACAAAATCTAAAGCTTCCTGTAATTGCAATTTTAACTGCGCAATTTCGGATGCAATAAGGTTAAATTTTGATTAATTTAAAAAAGTAAATAACTACTTCAAATTACATTATCATAACATTTACATAATGTTGTTTAAAAGTCTTGTGGGAGAAAATATGAAATACGATTAGAATAATGAGGTAACGCGATACATTATCCATGTGTTTATATAAAGTATCCTTTAAAGCATACTAGGTATTTTAGTCCAAAATGAATGAGTGTGAATACATTCCGATTACAACTTTATTTTATACAACGTAATAACTTAATTTGAATGTCGTTGTCATAACTGTTTAAAAGAGAATAATGACGCAATGCGAAGCGACTATAAATTTCAAAAACGAAAACATAAAATTATATAAATGGAACCTATGGGGTTTGAAGAAAATTGAACATTATGTATTTTTATTTAAAATTAAAATTCGCGTTAACTATAAATAGATAAGTAACGATAATTTATAAGGGTAGCTAACAGCAGCTGAGGTTTAGGAGTGAATTCTGAATATATTTTACAATAGGCGCAATTGAGCACTTGGCACCAATTGGAACCCACAGTATTACGTGCTCGCTGAAGTCTGAATCTCGGAGAAAACCAAATATATATTTACTGTTCCCCGAATTTGAATCCAATACGTGCAGAGATCGCTAAATGCGTTGTCAACTAAGCTACATACTCCTAAAATTACGAGCCTGATGAGTTTAAACATAAAATATAACGAGCACTCCGAACTTACGCAAAAAGCGCAATGTAAAACTTCACAGAATGTATATTTTATGTAGAAAATAAGTTTCCTTGACACAGTATCCAACCTCCCTTGAGATTAATAGAGGCTTCCGACACCCGCACCCTGCCCAGTTATAGCGGGACGCTGTATTATTTTGCGCTTAATAAAATACTAACTTGTGTCGTTTGTAAAATTTTAAAACTGTTCATAACCTCGCTTTCAGAGAGGTTTTATTTGAATGGGTTTTGGTTTAATCTTTCATGACGCAGGTTTAATTATTCAGTTACATTTATATAATATGTACGTATTTACTTTCAAATATATTTGTGTTGAAATTTTGAAATTCTTTTCCATTACGTTAGCTTTTCATAGGTGGCTTACAGCCTTTAAATATATCATAGCAAAATATCTCGTACGCTCTTGATCTGATTAAACTGGTAAATAAAAACTTATACAAGTAAAATAACTGCACCTAGCTTACCATGTGATATGGTCAAGTAAAATTTGTTGAAGGTAATTTAATAACTCGAGGGATAATATCCGTCACTTCTGTGTCTGTGTTTCAATGTTGATTATATTATGTATGTTGGTATAAAATATATATTGATAAACCAGTTCTCTAAATATTCTCGCGTCCGCAGGAATCCATTGGGGTTCACCCATAAATAAATAGGGCCGTAGCTCTACATCTAAATTATTGTCAGATTCCAGTGTGTTGTCAGTCAATTTTTTGAGAGTGTTTTGGAGTATGGTAATTATACGTTCAGTATAGCATCAGTTCAATTTATGACTTGCTATAATTGATGATAGATTAATCTTGTGATGTGGATTGTTGGTCTGATAAGTAATATTTGGTAAATCCCTTTTTCGTAATATATTTTAAGTTTACGAATTGAACTGTGGAATAACCGTCTAATGGTCACCTAAGGATTTCCGATTTCTGAAAGACACTGTGTTAGATTGTAACTAAAAATATTTGTTATGTTTTGTATAGATTTTTTTTCATCCGTCAATTTAGGCAGTTACGAATGCGCGTACACTATATTATAATCAAAGACACTGCCTTGTCATTTACCGGGTGGCCTTATATATGTTATATACACTTTGAAATAAGGGTACACCGTGGGTGAGTTTAATTAACTACTGTTAGGGTAAAAGGTTACTTTAGGAAATACGGTTAAAGTGTAACTACATGCTATGTAATTTATTAAGTATAAACGAATTACTTATAAGCCCCCAATTTTGATCCTCAACATATTTTTATAAAAATTGTATTTAAAAAAAATGCACTAGGTTTTTGCTGGTGAACGTGAAAAGGTATCGCGTTTATGAATCGAAATTCAAATTCAGAACATTATACCCAAAACTCAGTTCGATCACACAGTTTTAAATTCAATTAGGTTTTTTAAGGTTCCGTACCTCAAAAGGAACGGTTATAGGATCACTTTGCTGTCCCTCTGTCTGTCATAACTTTTTTTCACAGGCATAGAGGTATCACGTTGAAATTTATACCAAATATTCGAGTCTACGTTCTCTTTCAGCTATGAAAAAATCAAACTTGTAAGTCGAAGCGATCAAAAGATATGACCGTTTATATCGCATACTTTGCGATTCTACAATGGTATCAAAACCGGGACTTCCTTTTGACCAAAAATAATGAAATTTGGTAAGAAGCAATGTCTTTACACCAAACGTAAAGAAAAAAAAATTGAACACCTTAAATATTATGTCCTTTAATTATAAATATGTCAGAATTTACTATTACAAACTTGTTATTTACCGCCGGTGCTATAAACGTCTCTAGAGATTGAACGACAAAGTTAAGTTCGTCTAGTTTGAATTTACATATTTCGTATTATATACTGAGATGACGCACCTACAAATTTGTACAGAACCCTTGGCCCATGTCAACGCGCACTTGGCTTTTTTCTCTTTTTAGAATTTGTTACATTCGCCAGTAACAACCTGTGTGCCAGTAATTCTTCCGCTAAGCTGTTAGAGTTAGGTACCTGATAAATGAGTTTTTTAAATGAGATCAAACACTCACTTGAGATTCAACTTAACGAGTTTTACTTACAGTTTCTAGTTAAGTATTCTGATCGACTCTGCGGAAATTGTTTCCATTAATTTTGAGGTGGCTTAATGTTTTTCGGAAATATATAGTTCTTTTAAATTAGAGCTTAAAGAGTTTTCTCACAGGATTCAAACTCATATCAATTATGTCAGAAATACTGTATGGAACTGCTACGCTTGTCATCTTAAAATATGATGTCCTAACGGCCAAAACACACATATTAGTTTAGTATAAACAACTAGTCCGCCGCTCTACCAACTGAGCTATCAAAATATTACCCGGTTCTTATCTTACATCTTACTTACTTTAGTTTACTAATACTATAAATGCGAACATTTCCATTTGCTAGAAGTAAACACAGAAACAGCTGAACGGATTTGGATAAAATTTATCACATGTTTAGACCATGTCCTGGATAAACAAATAGGTTACTTTTTCCAGTAATTTGGTCCCATGATAAATAATGGACTATTTTCATCTGATTTTTAAAGAGATAGCGCTGGCGTCTTAAGTTTTTTTTAAAGCGGGAAAGGATTTTTACGCCGGCGAAACTGGTATAAAAGCTTTCAAACCGGACTTACTTGCAACTAAAATGAACAATGCGCTATCTACCCAAATATACTAGAGACGTACCTTACAAATGTGTGAACTACATTTATACAGTAATAATAGTATGTTCTGTGTATGATACTCTGGCTCGAACACAATAGTGGCATCTCCTTTATGTCACCTATTTACATACGAAATAACACGGGTACAAAGAGATATTGTGGTAGGTGTGTCGGCGTCTCCGGTGTTTCATAATGCAGCAGGAGATGTAAAGATATTTTGATAAACTGTTCAAATCGTAATATAATCTGTTGCCTTTCACACTCTAGTCAGTAAATTAGCAAATTATATTTATATAGTATTAATTTTCACGTATCTATCTTATGTTGCTTTATAACAATGTGGAAATATTTAAAATAATTTTAATAACAACTTATTACATAACTAGCTATGCTATAAACTTCATCTGAATGCTATTAGTAGGTACTACTTATTCCCTCCCAATTTACAAAAAAAGAGCGATAAGATTTACCATCGCCGAATATTGTCTTAAATATAAAATACTATAGAATTTTATATATATACTAAAATGCGTATATATTATAGTATAATGATTGCCAAAGACCTAATTAATATCCTCCCCCATACCAATGTCAATTTGTCTTCCTCATGAACTGTCGGGTAGTGTGTGTCGATTGCAGATGAATGAACACCCAGGACAGTAAGAATATATGTACTAGCCTCAGCGTTAACCCATCTGCTGGCAATTAGCCCGCGGCCATTGCATTAAAAACATCGTGTACATGAAATACTGTATCTTGTGTTTATTTCATTGTAAATTACAATTCAAGAACCTAGTGTGTATTAAATTAAAAGATGTGTTAAATATTTACCCCCTTATTGTTTTTTATCTAAGGATTTTTTTATATAGGTATTGTTGAATCTCAATATTAACCAATCACAATGGCCCTATGTCTATGCACTGCGAAGGCTGCCATGCCGACAGCACTGAAAATCAGACTTGTTATCACAGCTTTACTCCATCCTTAGATGAAAACGTCTATGAATAAGGGGGTTTGTGTTAATATATTTTTTTATTGTTTTAATTAACATAATTTGATAATTTTGTTGGCGGTTTTTAATGAGCTACATACCCTACATACAACTCGCAGTTGAATTCCCGGAGTCAATCAGATTTACACTTTGTACAAATATTTTATGTAGGCATCGTTGCCTGGCAATGAGATTATAAACGCTGTTAAACGGATCGCGTTGCGCCGCACTCTTTTTATTTGGATGTTAGCGATATTTGTTTAACAGCGACAGACCATATTCAATACGCAATTTACAATTTATATAAATTTTCGCAATTCATTTAGAACTAAATCTGAAATAAACTGCTAAATTCTGGCAGGATACTGAACGCACAATTATTATATATTACTTATGAACTATGATTTTTCAACTATTATAAACGACGTACACCAATAAGATTAACGAATTAATCAAAGCCGCCCCACAGACAGATCAATACGGATACCTTCAGGTCAAAGTTAGTAGAATAATCTGTCTCATTCAATTCTAATAGAAAATGACCTATCGGGTCAACTTTACCCGACGCCTGGGGAAAACTAATAACACTCTCCTACCAAGAATTCTAAGCAACAGCTTATTAGATTTGATTACAGGGAACTAGACCCGTTAGCGGGCTTGTTGAATAGTTTCAAAAGACTATCCGATGCGGCTATTAGAAGCCACAAACCAATACGGTGTTGGATTGAACTGTATAGCATAGTGGTGTTATAGTTCAATATTCCTTGAAATGGAATCGAATTGTTCTATTCAGATTCTACTACTTGACGCAGATAAGTTGCCAATATGTAAAAGTTAGCCAAAGAATAGTGGGCCTTATGTGCTATAAAAACGTATTAAAATGATTTCGTGTGCTGAATGAATAGAGTCTAATTTATGTATTCAATCAATTTTATTAGATATTGAAAACCGTACAGCGAACTCATTTAGTAATTAACGCAATAATTATTCTAATAGCTTATGCATTACGTCATATTTGTGAATATCGATACCTAGTTTGATAATATAGATACTTTATTAAGCTATACTGCAGGTTTCGTCAGGATGTTTCCCTTCACCGTTAAAATAAGTGATAATTCACAAAGAATACACACATAACTTTATAGTTAAATCAAAAGTGCATGCCTTTTGGTTTTGAAACTGCGGACATTCGTCTCTGAAGAAATATGAACGCAACCTCCTTGTTAATGTAGTTTATTGTGACTGCATAGGTTTCTTCTAAAAACGAAATACTGTACGCTCTGTCTTCGTTCATGCTTCAACTCGTGTAATTCCTAATAAAAACTCGCTCCGTTTATATACGATAATTTATTATTTTATCAGTCTCATCAGTCAATTCCACTCCCAATTAGGCTGTTTGCTACTTCTATACTAATATTTTAAATCTTAAAGTAACGCTGTTCGTCTATGTGTTTGCTTTCCCGGCAGAACCTTATTGGTTCTGCTTTCGCCTAACAACGGACAGGGCTGGGTAGCGACGAGTAATTGATGGCCAGCTCTATGTGAAGTCGAACGCCAAGAGTACAACTCAGTTTTGCTCTCAAGTGCAATATCAGATGAAACTCTATCGAACTAAGGTCTGCGTATTAAGATGTGGCTATTTCATAAATTTCTACTAAACTAATAAACATCATGCCAAATAACATTGTGAGTATATTTGACAAATTTTGACAGCTGACTTATGTTTATGCAATAGCACCGACTCAGCTGAGAATAAGCTCTTAAAAGATATCTTAAGCTTCATTTATTACATAGTTCGATACATTATCTACTTGAAATTTTAATCAAAGGTGACATGGATTTATTAATAAGTCCTAGGTGACATATTCTACAATCTACATTAACTAGTACATTATAAGTGCCTAGTTTCGCGTCGCTGTCTCGCCCGTTCACTGTTTGACGAATTATTGAACGTAATTTCGATAAAATTTAGTACGGAGTATATAATATGAACCATAAGACAAGCTATTTTATCCTGGAAAAATACGCAATTAGACTTTTATAACGGGCGATTTTTTGGTTTACGTGTTATACTATAAAACTACCTCATAGACTCCAACATAACTAAAGTTAGTTGCACTATATTCATTTACCCATGTCGCTAAATGCGTTATTTGCTGAGTAAGGGATTAATTTCGCGCTACCATATGTGATTATTTAGATATTTGGTTAGGACTAGTGCGCGCGTGTGTATTTTCGACAGAACTGTATTAAATAAAATATTAGTTAATTGACTTTTAGAGTTGTGTTTAATTTTGAATGTCAACAAACATATAGTAGGTATATTTTATTTTCAGATTGCCGTCTTACCGGACTATGAGAGTGAAGAAATGGAGAGTGCACCCGTGTTTAGCGCGCACTTGTGCACTATAATATCTCCTGCGTATCAGGCTGATCACCGTTGGAATTGAGCTCCTGACCAAAATTGAGCTGAGAGGGTTATTTTTTGGAAAATTATTTCTTTACGATAGCAATATTTCCTTACACAAATGTACATGAAAATTATCATTGCTGTGGGTACAAACGAGTAGAAAGACAATGTAAATACCTCTTTCAGTTAAACAGTTCAGTTGTACAAGTCAAAAGTAACCGAGAGTAGTTTATGGTATTCAGAAGGCATAATATAAACTCAAGATATTGGCAGTATATTAATTTCCTGAGCCTCTAGAAATAGTATTAGAATTTTAATATTTACAATTGGGTATTCTGGTAATGTCTGTCTGAATGATTAGTTTCGTTTGGTAAGAATTGGGTTTGAATTTAAATATTTAAGATTAGTCAGGTGGCGTCTGGAATTCAAGAAATTAGACTAATCTGCATTACACAAATAAATCTACTCTAAGTAAATATGTATAAAAATATAAAAAAAAGGGAAGACTTAAAGGCAATAAAAAAGAGTATCTTGTACTTATACAATAAAATAACTTTTCTGTTTTATGATATTATAAAGCTTAATTAAACATATTCGCATACATACATAATAATAAAAAACAAATGTACCAAAAAATGTTTCGAGTTTCATTCCAACCCACTTTGAATGTCAAGCTGCAAAATATTTCCGCGCAGATTTATTAAAAAATAATCTGCAATGGCAGTTTACCTGTATTGACATTGCTCGCTCTTCGTTGTGAACTTTAGGATATATTCGAAGATACATCGTGTTAATATCATTATTATATTACCTTGACTTATAATAAGTGCAACTATGTTCGCCTACGTGATGAATAAAGCGTTTTATTTTATGTATTTTATCATAATACATTACGATCAATGTTATTCCATTCGTCATAACATATCTGTTATTAAAAATATTATAGAGTTTGCAAGATTTTTTAAATATAGCCAAAGGGCAACAAATATCACATTTTTGCCTGTTTGAAACGCTACAAATCTTGTCCCCATCTTGCGGTGCTATGCAGAACTTTAAATAACAAAATAGACATAGTACTGCACTGTTCATTTTAATAAATAAAACCACACCGCAAACATTAAAGTACAGTCAACCACAAAAGTAGCTAAACAATTTTAAAACATCAAAACACTTTTACATATCCAATTCAATCGAAATATTCCTTTTTTCTTTTCTAAAATAAAGTCAACCATTTGAAGTTTATTAGACTAAAAAAAACGGATTATTGATGCGAACACAAAAGTTTAAGGCGTTTCGTAATTGAATTTATTCATCTATTTATGTGGCTGTCTGTACTATGTAGTACGCTGTTCTCTTTAATAAAAGTAACCACATTACAAATCTAATTTAACCTGCTCAACTCAAAAACATTTTTAAAACTACAACACTCACTAAATCAACCTCGAGTGAGTGTTTTATTCAATGTGTTATGTACTTATACCATTCATATTGTGGAGTAGGCGTGCGGTGAATTCTAAACAAGGCTACTGCAGCTGTAGCGGACCTGTTAATATGTAATTCCGAAAAACGTGCGCCACTCGACGTGCTGTGGCTTCTACTTAATACAGCCAGTTTGCAGATGGTTTTGCCTATACAGCTGAAAAATCTATGCCGCAGTGACGCTGTTCTATTGGCGTATTTAAAATCGTTCGGAAAAGTGAGCATATTTTATGCGTAAAACTTCTATTTCTATATTATGCTTAAAAAAGTAAAAAAAAAACTAGGAACTTGATTCAATGAATAATGTACTAAATTGTATAGAATACTATCATACATGAACCAAAGGAAAACTCGGCGCAAATATTTTATAAATCCATAAATCCAAAATCACTACGCGTATAATCCGTAAATTGCTTTTCATAAAACCCTAATCAATCTGTGTTGGTCAATAATTAAGTAGCAAATTATGCCCACAGCCCAAAAGTAATTTAATATACAGTTTGCTAAGCGAGCCTCGTTGATAAGCCGCATTAATGAATTAGGGATTTTGGTTACTATATCTATGCCCGCACGCGATGCGATAATTCAAATCGTAACATTTATAGAAATATTGGTAACAAATTTATAATTAATTGAGAATCGTATAGTGGAGTGAATCGAAACGCTTAATAGACTCTCTTATTTTAATAATTATTATTTTTGCCTAATTGTTTCTCATCTTTACGCGAATGTTAGACATTGAAATAAAACAATTTTACGAATTTTGTTGTGGTTTTTTATATTATCCCCCCGCGACCATGAAGGCTGCAAAGTCTTCGAAACATCGGGAAAAAATTATAAAGAACAGCGATAAAATCCATAAAATAGGCTTATTACAATTAATTGTTGGTTTTTTAGAACTGAAGATAATCAAAAGAACAAGCGAGTCATTTAATTTTTTATACAGTTTTGAATATTCACAATTACAACGAAATTATAGTGGCATAGTTGAGCTTAGGTTTAAAAAGAAGTGTGTTCACAGTTTGTAGTATAAAGCGGAACAATATGACTATCAGGAGAATACCATGAATGCACATCCTTCCATTTCTTAAACAAAACCTTCTGATATGTTAGTTAATAGTTGGGCAACTTGTTGGCTTATGTAAGGCGATAATGCTACATTATTACCGTTGAATAGAATTCAATTAAATATTGCCTAAGTCAAATCATGCATATCAATTTTAAATAAGCTGATGTTTTGTTTGTTAGGCATACATATGCCTAACAATGTATACAAAGGCCTTGACCTGTTTCGGTATCCAGAGCAGCTTCCACACTCCCAAATGTTCCAGCGGCTTGTTAAAGACGCGTTTGTTCGTGCTAGTTACGTATATTGTTCAAAATACATTGCAATTTATTCAATTTTTCAAAATTTGAGGTAATTCTCCATGGCAGTGTCGGATTTATATTTTTTATGAGTGTAGGCCATTTTATTTCCGCAGCCCCATATAGTTAGATTTATGTATGTATGTATGTTTTTTGTATTATGGAAGGCATTAAAGTTAAAAAAAGGAATGATTAATTAAATCGATTGAGCGTCCTCTGAAAGAGGCCGCGGCCTATATGGCGTATACAAATCCAGGACTGCTCTATGGCAGAATCCCTAAATGCAGTTAAGGAGTGGCAAAAACTCAGTTTTAAGCACTAAACGGAATCTTTTCTGAAATATTCGAAAATTATTTTGCGCTAATCTCAAATTGAAGTGGAATAAAGGCAAGTGGAGATGAGGTGTCAGCAGCCAGCACTCACATTTGAAGATACAGGGATAATCCTAGTTTAAGACCTTGTGCCTCAATACAGTAAGCAGCAAATGAAATATTTTTATGATTGGTATGGCAGAGGTCTCATGACGTCATCAATTAGAAATAGTGTTTTCCTGCATTGCCCTTGACCTGACATCGCGGCGAGAGCAATCAATTATTTTTAACCGCTCACCGACTTCCAATTGCACTAAAACTTTCGCATTCACAATTAAAAAATATAGTCTTTATTAAAATAAAACATTGCATCGCTTGAATTGTTCCTGACGTTCACTTAAATCTTTGAAATTATTGTAAACAGAAAATAAGAAATAGTGTTTAGTAACCGAAATATTTGTATCAAGGATTTTATATAGTAAAACAAATAAAAAAAAAAACCATAAAGTTGGTGGTTACAATATATAGTTTCAGCTTGTTACATAAAACTCCTAAAAGTAGTATTTATTACATACTGAATAAATAAATAAATCTAGATATTTTATATAATATTTCAACTGGAATAAGAACACAGTTACCCACGTATATTATTAATGCATAGAAACACAAAGCTTACGCAAAGCGGTTTTCTCTTGGAATTGTTACATGCATAATTAATCGTTGAATAAATAAAGCTTTCAAGCTTTCATTCCGGAATGACATAATACCTAATAATCGTAGTTAATTAATAGTTTAGCCTCTTAAAATGTATTTCATACATTTGAAAATTGTGTAATTACATTTATAAATATAAGAACAAAAATTTTACCTAAAATATTTAAAACAACCAAAAATATTTAAGGTACAAAGTATCCTGAACCGGCGAGAATGCATGAAAAGATTGATGGAGGTGAAGGAAGCGCGAGAAGTATGCAAGAATCGTGCAAAATGGGAATACATAGTCTCTGCCTACCCCTTTGGGATAGAGACGTGATACTATGAATTTTTATTTAGGAGTAGGTGCGCTCGCGTCTTTGTCTCTAAATTTACAGAAAAATAAATGCCTGATTAAATATATTTTTTCCTGTAAATTGGGTCCGATAGTGTAAGAAATCTACGCGGGTTTTTCATAAACAGTGCACGAAGGCAAAATTGTCTATATTTTTATTTATATAAAAGTAATTAAAACCAGGAATCTTCGCTACATTGGTTTGATAAAACATTTCTGATCCATAGATAGTATTTTTCCAACAACTCAAAAAGAATTCCACTCTAAAGAGAATGTGCGCCAAGATTGATGAGAGCAGTAAAAGTAAAAAAGATTTGAAACACGAAAACTCTGCTGCAAACGCGAACCATATTTTTTTATTTCGAATAAACTGCAGTTGTTAGCATTGGACTTTTACAAGATAACTTTATTACAAGATACCAAGTTTATAATGTTCTATAAAACTAGTTTCTGGCGAAATATGCACGGTACTAAAAGCTGCAGTACTTGGTATTTTCTGAATATACTAAACTAATTATAAAAATATTTCATCAATTGAACACTACGTCGCCCTTGAGTATAGGCTGTATTCATTTTATTAATTATTATTTCCACGAACGGACGAGCTATACTTCTTACCGGAATGTAGAGTTTGTAGAGTTAATTCTTGCTAGGTTAGAGTTGGAGCTTTTTATAATTTGATAACTTTCGATCAATTAGCCTTCTGAGCTCGCACCAAAGTTTACAATTTACAAATATTTTGACGGAGTGCTAATTACTGCGTACTCAAAGTTTTAGTTCTTAATTTCTTCATGTTCGCTTTACTACTGTTGCTGTTTTAATTGAAAATATGACAAATTTGTACAAAAGGAATTGTATCGTACCTTCTCTACTACGACTTTCTTTGCTTATTTAATATGTAAACGAAATCATTGAACACAACCATAAAAATGTATATTGAAAATTGAAAAATCTCTGCGAAACACGATTACGCCCTATGGCGATTTCGTGAATTTCCCAAACTCTCTTCGGTTCAATATTTTTAAACATTTTACAAAGAGAAACTCTCATTGAAGTCGTTAAAACATTTTTCTTTGTAGCTAATAATTACTTGGCGATGTTTAGAATAATAAGTACCTAGTATCAGCCTAATAAGATAATTTTGCTCTATAAAACGTTCTTGTTACAAGTAATTAACATTTTCGCTAAGTGTAACATAAAAACAAAATATATACAGAGCCTCTAATATACTATAAAATAGCACGAAAGAAAATCAATATATGCTGCCTTGGTTGGCGTAGTTGTATTACACTACAACTGCAGTGCTGAGGTATTGGGTTCGATCCCTGGGTTGGGAAAACTGAAATTGACCTTTTCTTCCCAGTATCGGTACAGTGTCTGGAATTTGTGCCTAATATGGAGATAGGTACGTCACCTTTCACATCATTGGAAAGAATACATGCGGCCAAAAGTGGATGCACCGATGCTTACCTCTTAGGCGAAAAAAGGCGTGCGTATTTACGTGTATAAATATATGACTATATATATAGTCATAAGTATACATGTATGACTATGTCCTGTGCTATAAAAACCTAAAAGTACTTTCTTGTTTGGTTCCTTACTAATGCCTGAAGCTACATTAAAAGTTATCCTGTTTTGGTTGCCATGATTAATATAACGAGTTCCGAGAAATTAATTCAGTTATACTAAGTTTCAATTCTGAACTCAGATTATGAGATTATTGGAGTTTCAACAACCACCAACACAATTTGGTTTGCGCCAGATATTTTCATATTCAATTTGGAACGCGCGAGCCGAATATGGTGCACTTGCGCTTCACGAATGCATTAGAACCTATAAGCCTCTGTGATAACGTCATTTAGCAGGCTGGATTCAGCGCTGTATGATACTATTAGAGCTACGCATTAGCGTTTAGAAGCGCCCGATCTGAACCCAACGTACCGCTAACGTAAATGTACCACGAATTATCAATGGTTGTTTGTCTCATTTAAAATAAACATAAAACTTTTATTCGGATTTTATCTCGGTTTTTTATGTTATAACCCCCTTATTCATAGACGTTTTTTATCTAATTGAGATACAACAATATTAGCCAATCACAACGGCCATATGTCTACGCACTGCGAAGGCTGCCATGCCGTCAGCACTGAGAAACAAACTTGTTATCACAGCTTTGCTCCGTCCTTAGATAAAAAACGTCTTTGAATAGGGGGGGTAATTTTCTTTCAATGTTTTGAAGACTGCAGCCTTCATGGTCACGGGGCGGATTTTTTTCGATGACATTTGCGAAAACATAAGTAATCATTACAAATATGAAAGTAAATAAAGGTTTTTATAGTTCTAGTTTATTTAGTCAAATACCAAACTCGTCATATTTTAAACGGAAAACAGCAACAGTGTGAATTCATTAATTAAACTCCAGTAAAATAATATGTCCATAATAAGTAAGATAACCAAAAAATATATTATTTTGCCCTAAATTTAACCGGCAACGGTTAGCCGCCACAAATTAGTCCTTTTCGAACCTTGGTTTTTGGCAAAATCTTTTCTATAACCAACATGTATACTACTATGAACCTTCAACGCATTCAATTATAGTATAGAGCCACGATATTATTTTATACTAAAATGAAACACCACTACTTCATAAGCCTTTAAACAGTCTGTTCTTAATCCTATGCTAAATCCCTGTTGCGGTAAATGTTTGGTAATTGTACTAGACTTCAGGATTGGATCTCATGTTATTATTTATTAGTGTAGTATTCGCATGGGTTTTTAGAGTTCCAAGAAACTTGCCACGTATAATTTGATTTTCTAATAATAACTTAAGAAATTAATAAAAGATCAGTTCAAAAAAAATATTATATATTTTTAATCTAATGGGAGAGTTTTGATGGAAAAAAATAAAATGGATTAACTCGACAGCTATGTATATCTCCCGGCACTGCGGCCTAACCATAAATCGAGTACTCATTCTAGTTAAAACTATTATAATATATTACGTACAACATAAATCTGCTATGACAGGCCGGCTACATTTTAGACCAATTAACTCTGCCATAAATCTCTAACATACAGAATTCAGTATACGGTACGAATAATGGAGTTTCACGAACTGTGTCCGCGAATACATTGCTGTTGGTTTTCGTAATAGTTGTTTGTTGTTTGCCCATCATAATCTCGTTTATTCATACACTGTTTTTGTCATAACAAAAAACTGGTGGTTATGACTGGCTGGTAGGTCTAACATTTTTGTTTCGTTTGTAGGAAAGGGTTTATATTCTATTATTTAGTCAAGGGACTCTATTCCGTCTGCGGGGCGAATCCGTCTTTTTGCCTATAAATTTAATTGAAGGACACTGATGGACATATAGGTATTGTTAAAAAATCCCCTATTTACTCATGTGTTATATTATTATGTTTTTATTTTCTTCAAACTTCCAGAATATATTCCTAGTCAAGAAAGAACATCCCCAGCTTATCGAAGTAAAAATAGAGCCGCGGGGAAAAAAGAAGAAAAACATCTCGCAGTACTTGGCTTTTATCTGTTTTCACCTTTATCACTGAAGTCACATAAAATGGTGGCACGGGACGGAACTAGCCTCGTAAATACTGACAAACAAAGGAAGTATTTTATAAGGATATAGTTCGTGTTCGAACCTATAGGTTTTGTGCTCACTTTGATCTCATTTCGAAATAGTCCTAAATTACTATAAACTTTTTTTTGATAATTTAGTTCCACGAATGTTGCAAATGAGTAACCAAAAAATACGATTAGGTTTATGGAATTAAATACGACCATTTTACTATCACCATATATATAGAAACTTACTTATAAATATAGAGACTACAACATATACCGTCCCTTTATCTGTGACTACGTGAAAATATTTTTAATGTACGGAAATTTCGTCCTTAATAGTTCTATGTGACAAATGGCTGTGAGTCGTGTCGCAGGACGGACGAGTGATAACAAAAAATAATGTGTCTAGACACGGAAAATGGGATAGTAAATACAACGCCATATAATATAGCTTTGTAACATGTGCGGTCCGAAAGTGTGAGAGGCGAGAGCTCGATGAAATCATGAGACAGAAACAAGCTCGGCAAACTGTGAATGCATTGGTTGTACGTCTGCTTAATCCATTTGGAATAAGGGTGTGATATAAAGTTAGTGATACATGTTTCCACACGATTCAACAGTTTCCTCACATAAATATCATCATGTACTAATATATAAATTTGCATGCTGTGGTCTCCTATAATTGAAGAGGCACGTCAAATTGTTAATTGTACAAATACTACAACATTGTATTTATTATATGCCGTGTATCCTTTGTTGGAGGTCCTTAAATAAATAAATAAATCATTTTATATACACAACTTTACCGTTATTAAGTTTAATTAGAATTTTACTCGACAAACCTTGCAAATAATTGTGCTGGGCATCCAATTGAATTGTTTAATTTTTAACTTTAATAAAAATATTTCATCATACTTTTCATATAATGAAAATATGATTTGCGACCACACTATTTTAGTCGTATTGAACTTGGCAGTGTTTACGATCATAACCTATTAATGCTCTTGTGTCCAGCAGTTGGCACTCGACATAAATTCGGATTATCTCAGTGCAATGGGATTGTTACTGGCAAATGGGATCAGTACAATTCTCAGACACTGACAGACACCAAATAAATACTTTTTTTTTCTAAATAATTAGGTTTTAAATAATATTTATGTTTTCAGAGACTGATGGATTCGACTGGGACATGGTTGGGGTCTGTTAACCTTATCTTGACTGGTTCTTAAAATTATGAAAGAAGATTTATAGGAACGACGATAATTATCACACTTTGTCTCGGATCTTAGTCATAGTTACTGTTTTGTTACTATCATCCTAAGGTAAGTAATAGGAGAGAAATCGAGAAAAACTTTGTTTAAATTAATGACTAACTTTTTTGGTTGACGACTACAAACTGCAATAACATAAACTTACGGCAAAACTATAAAAATACATATATAAGTCCTCTTTTATGGCACCTTGGAGCGAAATACATTTCTATTTGAATTTAAGAGCATGTTCAAGAGATCGCGTCATCCAAGCTCAAATCGTATTTACCAAATGGTTTCCCGTACGGGCACAATGTGTCTGTCGTAGTACAAGTGCTACATTACTCAAAAGGCATTGTTCCTGCGAATCCCCAAGGTACCCGACAGGTAATACATACTGCGCTAGTAAATTCATGACAGCAACATTACTCGTGGTTGCGTCATAAAAAATAGATGCGCGATAAGTGCTGGTGATCTACATTATGTTTATTCATACTCATGATGAAGTATAATGTAAGGGGATTAATGATTTCTTACGTTTATAAAATTTTAGATGAATCGGTATTTGTACTTATCCAGAAGTAGAGCAAACTGAAACCATTTGTTAAAATGTGTCGTCATTTACGTATAACATTTGCTTCATATTCTTTGATTATTTTGATAGTGTGACTATAAGAGTGTGTAAAATATATTTTAAGTTTTGCAACTTATTTTATTTCCAAACCATTTACTCCGTAGAGCGAAGATTAGATTTCTTCCAGGCCACTGGCACGTTCTTAAGACTATTTAATAAATTATTCACAAACTATAGTAAGATTTTACCACATTTTACGACTCAGTACTTAAGGCCACTGAGTTGAGATGTAATAACGCAATATTCCCATTAATTTTCATAGAAAAACAAAAAGCGGTTATTTTGAATAATTAATTGCTTAAAAACCGAGGCTGGCTTAGTTTAGGCTGGCACGAACGAAATTGTGACTACAGTTGACCTGAGACGAATAAATTAAAACAAGTAATTCTGTTAAATATTCTGGCTAAAGTGTGCTTTCGTTTCGGCCTTAATGAGAGAAACTAAACAACCTTTCTATTGTTTATAAAGATGTAGAATAATAATTAAAAGATTATTTTTACGTTAATCTTGATTATTTGGAGAGTCTTATACCCTTTAATTAATCTAGACTAGAGTTCAAATAATTTTGTCTTCTAATTCTTATTTTCGTTTCGGGAGAACATAGAAGACACTATAACTAAATCTAAAATCCTAGTCAACTAAGGGATAACAGATTGTCTGTCTAATTTAAGAACTTTACGGCTATATAATGTTGCCAAACTGTAAACATAGTTTCATACTTACATACACTGCATTTTGATTACTTTTTTAATTGAATCTTTCTATATTTTTCACAGCAATGCATCGCTCGAAAGCTATTGAGATCAAGCTAACGTAACATTACTAGTTTGTTGCCTTGTTACGTAACGATGTTATGCAAGCGGTGGGAAGCGAAGATTTAACGAATTTACTCCAAAAATATATCAGAAAAAGAATTAAGTTGTAGTGTGAAGGTGAAACTACTAAAATTTATCAGAAAAAAATAACCACTGACTTCCTTTTGCAAAAAGGATAAGCGCCTATGTCATAAATGAATAAATTCTGATTCCTTATAGAGAGGAAATCTACTACCACGTCGAATATAAAACGAATATCGGGAATAGTATTTTCACGCATAAAATGAAAAATCAGAACATTTGCGAGTTGGACTCGCGCACCCAGTATTCCGTATAAACTTGTAGGTAGGGTATCTAAGTATATAAGTTCAAACTTGACAAATTTAATTTAGCCGTTCGCTACGTAGACACGATTATTGCGTCAACCGCAAATAATATTTTAATAAAATATTTTTTTGTCATTAAATTACATATTTTCGATTTCGCTTCTAGCTAACTTTCATGGTTTTAGAACCAAATAACTTTGCAAATTAACGCGACCTAAGGTCAACGGAAAATATTCCATAAGTATCGATATGAGTAAAGAGGCTTTAGTATGTCATATAAATTTCAAATTGATACCCTTACACGTTCCTGAGAAATAGGGTCATGACAGACAAACAGAGAACGAAGTAATCCTATAACGGTTCGTTTTTAGCTACGGTACCCTAAAAACGAATACAAAGCTGACTTAACATCTGACTAACGCCCTCATAGTTCGCGGCTTGTATAATGAATGCAAAAGAAAATAGCAAAACTATATTTATTTAAATTAATTAATAAATTAAGAAGAAGTCTAACCTAACTATAAAGCAAATACGACACCCACCTAATATTAATGAATATGCTTTACAATCCAATACGTAACCCAACTAAACTTTACTCGGATATTACGACTACCTTCAATTGTCTAGGGAATTCTTTTCCTAAATAACACTATATGAAACAATATTTTCGCTACGTAAAGAAAATATGAACGCAATTTTGTCAAACTCATAAACATTACCTGGAACTATCGTATTTGTTTTTATTTCAAACTATAAAACATACTAAAGAATGGATGAAAAGAGAAAACACGATCATGATGAAATTCAATCTACGCGGCTCTATTTATATGAATAATCATAACTAACATTCTTTCCCTTCCTCGTTTACTTAAACAATACATATTTGTCACGAGGCTTTTAAACGAAATCGGCAAAAATAAGGTACAATTAGGGGTTTTTTTGCTGGGCATGCGGGGCACGCAGTGCCTCCAAAGGAAATTTCGTAAATATCGATAAAATTTCCATTAAAAAGTGTAGGAAGGGATGTGGGTACAAAAAATTGTGGACTAATGATTATCGAGAATTGGCGTGGTCCCGCAAAAAGTAGCTCCAGTAGTTTATCGTCAGTTTCAGAAGGTCCAGAGCCAGACTTTGATTTTGTGAACAATTGCTTCATCTGTGCCAAAGCAATTCAGGATCCAAGTAATTCGCGTACAAGCCGACAACCGCGGGTTTGTGTTGTACGTAATGAGAGTACAAAAAAAAAAGTATTATGAACCTTATAAACACACGTTCTGATGACTTTGCAATGGACATTGCTTAACATTGAATTTCTTAACATTTTCGCTTATAACTTTTTTATTTATAGTTCTACGACAAAAAGTTACTGAACCAAAGTTGTAGAGAATTTAATTTGCAACAAAAAATGTTTATAATTTTTTTTGTCAGATAAATAGTTTAAGAGATACATCGTAAAAACCATTTCAACCCCTATTTTCAAGATGGCGGCCGTGGGACAAGGGTGGCGACCCCACAAACTTGGTTTTAGCTTTACACTGACCCCCCCTACACTTCAAAAAAATAAAATTGCATCCTCTAAAAAACGCAAGGTAAGGCCTAAAAAATGTAACATTTCAATGGACTAAAGAAATCATTTAACTTTTAAACTGACAACGCCTATAAAACCCTTATTATTTAAATCAAAATTAATTATTTAATATCTAAATTGGCTATGTGATAAAGACACTGTTGGGCGCTCCAAACGATTATAATCTAAGCGTAACAATACAATGTTAATCGGTACTGTTTGACTGTGGTCATGATGCTATGGTTCGTATCTACGAACAAAGCAAATTATCTAATTTGCTTTTGAACTTTCGACCGATATCGGTAGTTGTTCTTTAAATAGTTCATTTTGAGCGTACATTCAACTACGTTATTATTACAAAGTAACTGTGTTTAAAATCATAAACATTTATTCTATTGTAGACCAGTGACGTCATAAACTTACATTGTGAATGTATTTCCTTCATATATCTGATTTCATTGTATATGTAAGTGATACTGAATCCGCCGATGACATCATATATGTACTCTGAATCGAGAGGCATTCTGCAATAAGAAGCTGCACAGTCGTCGGGCTATTAAAGATCTTTCAAATATGTCTGTTTAAACGTATTTTAAACTGATAATGTAAAACCAATGTCAAGAATATCGGCTGTTTAAAATGAGCTAAGACGTGCATATTGTTGTTATCTATATGTACATAAATGGACATAAAAATCAAATATAATAATATATTCAGAAGTGATACCAAATTAACACCTTTACAGAATCTTCAAAGTGAAACATTGATTGGAAATTATTGAGCATCCAAGTTTTCAACCCGCAGGGCTAATAATTTCTTTATAAAAGCGCGACTTCAAAACAGCAATCAACAACACAATATGACAGCATTGTAAATCGCCTCTTGGGTAGAAAGATAAGGGATCAAGAAGAAGGTAAATAATGCTGTGCAAACAACATCTCAGACAAACTCCTTTATGGGATGAAAGTAAACATGGAAGATTTGATCCTATGTTTACAGTAGAAATATTCGGTAAAAAATATATTATGGATACGCAAAATATTTGCAAAACAGAAAATATTGAACGTAATAAAATGGAGCATTCTACCGCGGTACGGAAATATTTCCATTTTCCATGCATTGAAAGTAAACGTCATGAGAATTTCGTGTCAATTTATCTGACATTTATTTTTGAATTCGATAGATGGATTTCATGGACGGAGCAGGTACGTAACAAACATAAATTATAAATGATACGTAAATATCTCACAAAATAGAACGTTATATTGAAATGTGTTTTTACATTAAATATTATTTTATTACGTTTCACTGACGCTGTTAACTTGTTCTTGAACACCGTTACATTGATATGAAACTGACAGCCGCGACTGTCAAATATAAAAGTAATGTAGCGTATCTGGGCAACAAGTTAACGTCAGCGTGGCGCCACTGACATTCTTATAAGTACTTACTCATGAATAATTACTTACATAAATGAAAATGCAGATCCAGAAAACCACTAAGTATCAAATAAAGAAGCCAATTGCTGCAAAATTGGTTAACCTCGTATCATGAAACGATACTAAGCAACCTTAAAACTTTAAAATGTACATTTTATACAATAAGTCAATTGTTAGTGTCTTTGAAATCGTAACTGGACAGGTAAGCGGCTCTTCAAGCGCCCCAGACGAAATAAAATTTGCAGCAACTGACTCAAGGGCACATAGTACGTATAAGACTCGTTTGGTGTATTTCGGAGAGGTTAAAAAAGATACTTGGTTTTTTAATACGTGGACTATTTTCTTAATTTTTACCTACATAATGGCATTTTTATTGTAAAAAGTCTTTATGTGGTAGAATAAGCAGTTCCGACTGCCTTGGTAGCATAGGTAGTTGAATTGAGTGCATGATACGACAGCGCTCTGAAATCCTGAATTCAAATCCCTAGTCGGGCAAAGTGATGTTGGATTCTTCTGCTATAATTGATTGCGGCGTCTAAGGAACTTTAAATAATTGATTAGAAATCCATAGACAAAGAAAGGCCAACATTTAAGTTATTATTGATTACTGTAGTGAGCAGTTTAAACAAAGGCACAGAACTTTATTACGGTTTCTTCATACAACTATCACAAAAGAAATGGATATTGACATTTCTTCATAAATATCTGACACAGTCGGCAAGGGACAAATTTCTATGCTTAAGTTAAATTCTTTACTTGCCAATACTAAACAAGTATTGGCAAGTAAAGAATTTAAATTCACGTCTAGGTAGTGATTAGTTCTCGCAGTTGAAAGAAAAACGTAAAAATAATTAATAATCATGGATATTTCGGCCTTAAAATTTCGTCATATTAAATTTTAAAGGCCGAAATATCCATGATTATTAATTATTTTTACGTTTTTCTTTCAACTGCGAGAACTAATCACTAACTAGACGTGAATTTAAATTCTTTACTTGCCAATACTTGTTTAGTTACCCAGATTAAAGGTGAAACAAAATGTATGAAAATGGACCTTGAGGTATCGCCTTAAGTAAAGCAAAAATAATTGTACTAGAAACAAAACACTTCCAATCAAATTCATTTCATCAAAGTGTTCCGAATAGACCATTCAATATGCATCACACCATCGATATAAATAATGTATTAGTGATAGGCACATCAGTAATAATCGTGAATAAGTTACGATGGAATGTGGAACGAAACTTCTATTGATTTTCAGAACTGGTAAACGTGTCACGTGCTACTGCGAACAAAGGGACGGTTAGGGCCTGTGAAAAATAACTTAAACTCCAGACTCCACTGGCAACGAGTTGGCACCGTGCCAAACGCAAAATGACCGTGTTTATCGTCCTATCTTAATTAAGCATGTACGTGAGAGTACTTGACTTCCGAATCTTGTTAGAACATTTATTGATGTGTTAGTGTTATGCATTCCAGTTAAAGGTTGTTATTGTGCATCTCATTCTACTTCTTATTAGTTTTGTATTATAAATGTGAGTTTGGAGATTTCGCGTGTTTATCATAGTTCTGGATTAATATAAACATAAACTATGTTTATCCCGGAAAAGTACACAGTGGATGATTTTTGGAAAAGGACTATTACGCAGGCGAAGCTCCGAGCAAAAGTTAGTAATA
The DNA here is from genome assembly GCF_014839805.1 of Manduca sexta. Taxonomy (NCBI): domain Eukaryota; kingdom Metazoa; phylum Arthropoda; class Insecta; order Lepidoptera; family Sphingidae; genus Manduca; species Manduca sexta. The sequence continues at coordinate 4,325,762 of NC_051142.1, read as the reverse complement.
AATGGATTTGAGAATTTCTATCTTTTCGTATAGGAGAGTGAATAAACGTGTATACACTTTTATAATTTAGTAAACATTCAAAATGTAAGTTTAAAAGGATTATCAACAAAAATTTTGGATATATTCATATAATATTCCCGTTTTGATACATAAAAGTATACAAAGTGTATAACAATCACATCGGTATTCTAAAATTCTTACTGAGTATAAGTACACCGACAGCCGGAAATTGAATGCAAAGAGCCGCCGATACGGAACCAAACGACACGCTATCGAAAGAGTATCCGTAAATTGTACAGCATACTGGAAACAAATATATGCATGTTTTATCACATATTATACTAAATCTATATTCAATATAATATTTCCTATATATACTTCGAATATTAAAACGAATTTAAACCTTATGTGAAACAATGTATAACTTAATCATTTGCGTTTTTTGCACCTACTTCGTAGCGCAGGGGCTATTTTAATAACTTTTTAGTTAAACTAGGTAAGTTATATGTACGTATAAATGCAAAAGTATGTATTTAATTCGATATCAAAATAAAGAAACTTATATTACCTACAATTATGAAGTAATAAAATACTGCAACAATAACATTTAGCAGAATGAAAATGTCGCCGAAGAATCACTGAGGAGCCATTAAATGAAAAAATCAATTGGTCGTTTGACTGCTCTTCTGGAATTAATTAGATTCACACTTTATGCTTTTCTCTATGGAATCGTTTGTTTATAATGTGTTTTACCAATGACGAACTCGTTTTTTTGTATCAATAAAAATAACTGTTGTTAGTCTTACTGATGCAAAATTGTTTTTACCTGTTCAATGCTCTTATAAGCGAATCATTGGACTTCCAGAATTCCGTTCACTTATGGTATCTTTGCTTTAATGAAAAGAATTGGTATTTTTTATAAACAGCCAAATTATGAGTATGTATACCATTTTTTCAATACTATAAACACAAAATGATATTGCGGATGTCAACTCTCTTTCTCACTTTAAAGTATTGGTACTAAAATTGTAAAAAAATAGCAGAGTTATTTCAGTTTTATATTTCTTTAACATGAAGCACATTTTTTTACATTTAAAACCAACTGCTTTCAAAAACTATGTAGCTACTTAAAGGCTTTAGAGCAAAAATAAAATTTGGCGTTGAACGTTAAACTGCTGAATAATCTTTGTAATTATCATTAACCGCCAACACTTTATTCAAATAACGTCGTACATTTACTAATCTTTGGACTTATTTAAAAATATAAAAGGATTCAATGCTATTTAGAGTTAACATTTTATCTTAATCTATAAAACCGGGATCAAAATTAATGTTATTTTTTTTTTTAATTCCAAAGATAGAAATAAAATGTAGTGGATTTTTTTATTGTAATAAAATAGACGAAACAGCAGAAGAAAGGATACAAGTACGTAAGTCTTGCAAGCAAACTACCACTTTAAAGCTTTATAAATAACGTATTGAATTATGTTGAAGGTGGTTAGGTCTAGCAATCTGGATGATGAACTGCATATACATAATCATAATGCATACGTATAGTAAGCACATGTTAAACTCAACCCCAACGGCTCATTCATCAACATCAATGTATCACTTTTGGAAACTAGCCAGTGTATCCAACTATTTCAAATATGCCGGCGCAGCTGGCTTTTCGTTGATGACCTTTATTTTCCCAATGATGGAACTATTAATTTAATAATAGTATGCCAATGTATATTGGCAGAATTCTCTAAAAAGAATTTTGAACGTGTAGGAAGTTCGCCAACACGTATTAGGCCAGCGTAGTGGAGTAAGGCCTAAACCCTATGAGTACTTAGTAGAGAAGATCTGTGCCCGTCAATGAGACAGCACACAGGGCTAGTATTATTAATTATATTGGCAGCAGGAATCCATAAGTAAGAAAATAGTAACTAATAATTAAATATGTATTCTGTGAAGAATGTTGTGGGTTATGCATTTATATTATGTTCCTACTAGATTTGATGCCTTTTGTATTTGTACACACTGCATAACTGTTTGTTCTTCCTAATAAAGAAAATAAAAATAAATAAGTACAATGAACTCGGCTTTATGTTCATAAATCTTTACTTAAATACACATATCTCTACTTTAATACTTAAATACATACGCAAGTAATTTATTTAACGCTGATCAGCATTAGTCGATTTACGAGGACATCAAATTATTCAGCGCCGGTTTCGTGCCAATAAACATATACGTCAGGGATTACTTAAGTACCGTACTGATTACAGGAGGCTTAAACAAGAAGAGTAATCAATTAAGACGGATTCACAATGGATGCCTAAAACCTCGTTCACATTAAAGCAATTTAAGTAAGTAAACAAATAATATTAGAAAGTATTTCATGATGCCATTTATTCTTATATACGAAAATTATCAAGAAGGAATAATGAAGACCAATATATATTTTATACAATTTAACTAAGCAATGTACTATTCATTTCCATTTAAGGTTGACGTGTTGTTGCTCTTACAAAATAAAATCACTATATCCGTTAATATAATAAAATATTAATAAAATTTGTCATATACAAACATTTTGGTATCGTATTTTATGTGCCCACTTCATAAAAAATTGTCTACCAGTTACAGATTGGCGCTGTGAAATGCACAGAAATATAAATATTGACTGAAAATTGGCGTTACCAATTTTACGCTCTGATTTTTAATTGTAACGATATCTGATGCCTCTGCTCGGGTCAGTACCCGCAGTCACTGTTAATTTGACATCGTTTGAAATTATCTTTAATGTAATAACTTATGTATTTTTTCCTGCGCAAATTGTATATTTCTTTTTATACATAAATAAATTTCAATCCACTTTCAGCACATTGTTAGTAGGCATTAAGTTTATGAATACTATGGTACCTACACAACAGATTAAAAATGCTATCTAAGTTGATTGGTAATTCGTTACTGTAAATACATGTACAAATGTTATTATTTATAAAAAAGTGTAGAATCATATTTAAATAGATTTAATAATTTCATAATATAGCCCTGAATTTTCCGAATATAAAAATCAACCAAATACCCTTGCCTCTGTAGTTATCTTTTTCCATAAAGATAGTTATAACATGTTCACTGTGAACGCACGCTTACCTGACACTTGCGAGTTGTTGCTAAGCTCTTAATATCCTAACAAGAGAGTACACTCTCCAATTACCCCATTAACTAATTAAATTTAGATCAGGTTTGTTCTTCGAAGGCCCTGACATTGGGAAATTATTGAGATATTGATTGAATTCTACTGGCGCTACTTTTGACGTATCTGTAATTGGTATTGTCTTCTCTTTGTCTAAATGAAAATGATGTCATTAAATAAGTGAATCTTATTTTTTGATTATTTATTGCGATAAATGCGACTAATTTGAATTTGTATTCGGAAATGAGTTAAGTAGATTGCATTCATAGAGATGTTTTTGATATTCTATGGAGCAGTTTGTCTTCCCTGCTTTCAGATCGTTTCATCGTTATTAAGTATGACACGTGTTCAATCTGTATACAATTGAACGCGTTTCATATTTCATAACGATGAAGTCAAATAAAACTAAGAAATATACAAAAAAGCGTAATTTTAAACTATCTTCGTCTGTAATCGAGAATGCAAAAATATTCGTGATCTATTAAGCGTCGCTTGCATCTACAAAACAAGCTGCTCATCTCGCTTTACAAATAAAACTCACAAGGCTATTTGTAAGCTTGGCATATTGCAACCAGATATCACGTACGATCACAAAATTAGTATACGGTTTATGTTAATGATACAGTTCCTAGTAAGAAACGCTATAGAACTTCTGTTATATATGTTTTAGTTAGTTATACATACTTAAGCCTGCATTCACAAACGTTACTTAGTTTAGTATAGAACAATGCGATAATAAGTCTGTTTCTTAGTGCTTTCGGCATGACAGCTGTCGCAGTGCGTAAGCGTAGGGGCGCTGTGATTGGCTAATATTGAGATAAAACTTTACTTTAGTTGGCTATTAGATAGAGGCAAAGAAAACAATTTAATTGCCGACACTTCGTATTTAGTATGATATAACTAAAAACTAATCTAACTAAAATGTTATTTGAACTTTCATTAATATGCCACGAATATTGACGATAATTACAAATTGTATTCTAATCTCAAACTGTATATTGGTATAGTTGGTAATATTAATTCACAAAAGTAATTTCGATTCCGGATGGAATATTTGTACGATATACAAATTTGCATAGAAATGTTGAATTCGGGGCCACCGGACTCTGCGCCACTATATTAAAAGGATGTCTATTGAGAGCATTTGTAACGGTTATGATTTTGAATATAGAGTGTTATTTGCAAGTAGAGTATCCATCCAACAAAATAATATAGAATTTTCATCATAATACGGATTCAGATAGCTCTTATATAATGTTCAGTTTGTAACTTAGCTTCCTAGTTTGAATATTTTTTTAATAAAAAATATACACATTATAAATGCATATTTCACCTATAAATAAAAACTGAAGCCGTCTAAAATAAATACATTTCTTCATAAAAATTATTATGCTGGTTTAGTTACTATATTCGTGATTACAATAAACAAAAGAACATTAATACCTAGCGAAAAAATACTCAAAATAAACTTAATTCTGCCCAGCAAACGGATACCAGTTCTCAAGAGGCGACAAACTTTGATAAAGTATTATAGATGTAACATAGTTCAACTCGGCAAGTTAGTAAGGCCAAGACAGCTGTAGTAACATAAAGCATAGTTTTGTAACTACCTGATATATTTTATCCTGACATACATTTTCTGTGGCCCATTATATAATAAAATGGGTTTAAAAGGAACTTAAATATTCGTTTTACGATAGATTTTTTGTGTTAGTAATGACATATGCCTTTTAGAGTTCTTGTGCGTGTTTTAAGAGAAACGTGTCTGGAACATACAAGCTTAATGAATAATGATGCTTTACTTCATAATCTGTTCGGATCCAAAACTGGCTTTATTGCTTCAATCAATCGTGAATACTCTTTAAAAGTAATCTAGCATAATATCGGCCAGATATCTATGTATATATTAATACATTATCTATAACTGTATTCTGTTGATAGAGCTACTCAAAAGCTGACTACATCGCACTCATTCGTAATAATATCATATCCATATTCATCATGATCATTATCAGATTCTCTCTTTCTTCCTTATGTCAATCGCTATAACACTATTTATCAGCTTAATAGAAAGAAATAAATGGTATATTCAATATTTTCGACACTTACACAAATCAATAAAAACAAAAATAGTATTTCTAAATAGTTCTAAGAAAATGATTATTTGTTTGTGCTCCTTGTTCGTGTTTTGTTTCTGCTTTCTAATATCACTCCAGTATTCCGTAGTGGTAGGCAGAGGCTATGTATTTCTATTTTGAACAGTTGAATTTCAATACGATTATTTTTTTATTTCTCATGGGTTTTCATCACTTTAGGAAGTTTAGGATTAGTATTTCCATACATATATAATCTTTACTATCACAATAGTTTTTGTTTGGTTGTTTGAATGAATCGCTGAAACGCTTACTCTGGTCTAAACATCTTCCATAATTAGGTAGCTACATTATTCCCAAGTAACATATATATCTTCTCTCTATCCCAAAAAAGTCAGAACCGCAAGTGTTTTAAATAACGACTACCAACTAATTACAAACGTATAAAAACTACTCGAAAAGGATAGAACAAAACCAAGCTCTTGAGTTTTATTTGAAATCGGACGTTTCCGATCCATTGTTAAGTGCACGATCACGACCGACCACTCCAAGTTAAATTGTTCACTTTAATGAGTTCGTGTTACGAAAACCTCAGACAGTGGAACTGGCAACACTCAGTTAAGTTCAGAAGTTCACCGCGGGCTTTATGAAACACTATAATCTTGGAGCGTCTTTAACTGAAAAGAGTAAGAAAGTTAAAGACTAGAAAACTTGTACGATGTAATAAATTTTGCGATTTATGTTAAATCTAGGTGTTGCCAGCGGCGTCGTCCGTATGAAAAATCGTCCGCAAGACGCTGTACGACCCCAACGTCGTCTATTTACAAAATTAGATTAAAATTCATTATTTCCCATGGGAGCAAATTACTAGGATAAAAGGAGCCTGTGTGGTAAGCCAAGATATAGTCTACATGTGTGCCGTTCCGTTATCTCTGCTTTTACTTCTAATAAACATCCAAACACTTTCACAAAATTTCGCATTTAACATATTTTAAGCAGTAATATTAAAAATTAATTTTTATTAATAGTATTCAAGAACAAACCAATGCATTTGTTACTTGCGTTTGCAATTGGCTTCGACCGTGTAAAATGTAATTTCAAAGCTGAAATATAGAATATTTCTTGAAAAGTCTATTTAAGGATGAATGTCTTGTCAAAATTGCATTACCAACTTGGGATATTATTTTAGACTAACAGGTAAAGATTTTACAACATGTTTCAGGCATTGATGATGTGTGAATAATCGAGTGAAATTGTAAACCTTTCATTTTTGAAATCACAAACAGATATCATTCATATAGATGAAAATATAATTTAACTAATACGCAATTGATTTTGCACACATTGCTTGTTACTTGTAATTTGGGGCATGTAATCAAGATTATAATGTAAACGTAGCAGTGTTACAAGATTTACACATAAAACAATCTTTCAACGAGTGAGCAACATTAGGATTTATTAGGGTAAAGAACCCTTGGGATACGAGATAATTAGAATACACGTATTATATTAGCTTTATTTTTATCTAAAATTAAATACAGTGTTATGGTTTTTAATTACAATTTAATAATGACATGTGTTTTCCAGATTTTTTTTAATGTAAGCTTTTTCACCCACACGAATTTCACACAGCAGTTAAGAATTATGTCTCTCTTTGACCAGTAAAAATAAATTTGAGTGCCTTTATTGTGAGAAAAGACTATCACCAAAGTACATTGAATCCCTCCTAGCCAAATTTCGACCACGGCGGCCAATCTCAACGGAGTTTAGCCAGGTACGCAGGAGATATTATAGTGCACAAGTGTGTGCGCAATACACAGGTGCACTCTCTGTTCCTTCACTCTCATAGTCCGGTAAGACGGCATTCCGACATGACCGGAGAGAGATCAGGCGCAGGAGCAACGGCTTCACATGCTTTCCGAGGCACGAGTGTATCACACCGCCCACTTCCTGACTCCGAGCTGCGACTGAGTGATTTTTAAGATGGAAAAACCCAGTCACAATTATTTTTGGCCGGACCCGGGATTCGAACCCAGGACCTCAGCGCGGCAGTCGTACTTGTACCGTGTACACTTACAACTACGCCACCGAGGCAGTCAAGTATCTATAAGTTACGTGGAATAATATCATTTATGATAAGCAATATCACTAATGTAAAATTGCAGTTGTTAAAAAATTAAGGAATACCTAACAGTTTGTTTTCATATTATCTTTTAGTTTACTAAGGATTTCAATACACATTTATATCATGATATTCCAAAGATATCAAACAGTATAGTTATAGACCGGACATCAGGACCAAATTTGTGTTCCAAAAGTTATTATCAATTGGTAATAAGTCGTTGTCTTATTTGAAACTAGCTTCCGCCCGCAGCTTCGCCCGCGTGGATTTCGGACTTCAAAAATGGAAGAGGTGCTCAATTTGTCGGGATGTTTTTTTAATGTATGGTGGTATGCAGGTGGTCCGATTATCCGGCCAAGGTCTGATAATGGGATCCTGGTGAAATCGAAGGAAGCATATAGCATGATTCAGTATTCACGCGTGATGGCTTATTATTAGCGTATTTCATGTATAACTTTGGTGTTTCTATACCGTTTTCTATGATTCTTTTTTATGGAATATTTAATAATGTTAACTTTTTAATTAGGGATGACTGAGAGTGTTATAAACGTAAGAGTAGACAAATATAATGAGAAAGCTTCGAACTGCTAAGCTATTGGGAGTTACACGTGTTATTGTGAGTCAACCATAAAAGATAGACATATGCTGTCGTGGGATATTTTTTATATAATTTTAAGGAGAACATTTTCCGTCATACATGATTTCTATGTAGCTTTAACCATTAAGGTTGCACACGCGACGGAAGCTTAAAAAATGGAGCAACTTCTCCCGTTTTCCCAACATTTCCCTTCACTGCTCTGCTCCTATTAATTGTAACGTGATGAAAAGTATACTATAACCAGCACAGGAGTATGACAAATAATTGTACCAAGTTTCGTTAAAATCCGTCGAGTAGTTTTTGTTTCTATAACGGTTATACAGCCAGACAGACACAAAAATTTTACTAATTGCATTTTTGGCATCAGTATCGATCCCTAATCACCCCCTGATGGTTATTTTGGAAATATATTTCATGTACAGAATTGACCTCTCTACAGATTTATTATAAGTATAGATGTCCGTGTGATAAGATGTCACAGCGTCCTTAGATATTATCTAATGCAAAAATAACATATTTACAGAAAATATTACGCTTATATGCGCATTAAATACGTGGAAATAACGATATCCAGATAATATGAAGTGTTTTACATTGATATAACCATTACATGAGCGCAAGGTTTTTGTATGACAATTTTCCTAATGTCCACTCTATATAATCTTAGAACTCTTTGTGAAATTCATTAACATAATTTGTTTAAAAGCCTACATTTGATGTATTCCCGACCTTGGCAAGATAAAATATTAAAGCCCGGGCTTCCGACAAACAACTCTATGGCAGACAACGTAATTAGGTCACAAATACTCAGCATCTGACCCTGGTTTCGACGACCCTCTTCCCAGAATACATCATTGAGTAGATGACTATTGTCTTGGGTCTCTCAGTCCACTAATACAGCACGGATGTCGGTTGTTCATACTAATTTATGTATGGCAAATTAAATATTTTAGAATGAAAGGTAGATAAGTTCACAAAAGACTATCTCTTCGAATTGTACAATTTTGTTATTCATATTATAATTTAATTTTTGACTAGGTTTATCACATGTCATAACTATATCTATACCTTTGCAACATTTTTTTATTATTTTATATCCATAAAATCATTTCTGAGAATTTTTATGACGCAAAATGTCATACGATTTTAAAATTTTATGAACGTGCAAACTGGAAAGTCATTTCTCGCTTTTATTATTGCGTATCGCACAGCATATTCCGGCGAGACTCTTAATATTTCCACTTTATACTTTTTCCTAAAACGTTGCGGTTATACGCTGCATTCGTTATTTGTTACCTGTGTGCTGTACGTTCTGGAAATGGACCAATAAATTGTAGTGTTCCACAACATTCTAGAATGTTTACGTGACTTTCTGAACATACTTTTATATGGTTTGTCACATTATTATATTCGTTTTACCTCATATTAAAAGCGTTTTGTAAAACAAACGTATATAAAATTAAAATAATGATGCACACACACAGGTTGGAAATTGCACGACACATTTTTGTCATATATTCTAATTTTATAATTGATTTGAAACTGATCAACAAGACAAATAAGTCACGTAGTCACCACCGCCTTGAAACTTTTGTTGGTATGTCTTATTATGCTTATTGATTAGGAAGAGCCGACCTCATATGGGACGTCGCGACAGATTCATTAAATATGAAGCTCTCGTGAAATCTTTTGCTGCAATGAAATCTCAAAGCTTAATTGAGCTTTAAGCACCGTTCTTTTCGTTCTTCTTACGCAATGTTCCTGCAATAAACGCAAACCTTTTTTACGATTGTTGCAGACACAAATTAGCTCAGTCTTTATCATAGACCGTTTGCCTAACTTCATGCCTAATCCAATACCGAGTAAATAAAATCTCGAAACGCACTCAATGTTGAAATTTGCCTTTTACGAGAGCTAAATTTAAATAAAATTGAATAATGTTATGGCTAAATTTATGAGCGATCTAAACAGAGACTGTTTAGAGCAATAATTTTGCGCTGTAAAATGATAGCTTCATTAAATCTTCCACATGATGTGAATAGAGGCTAGTTTAGTTTAACGAATCAACATTTTTTAATAGTTCAATTATAAATTGGAACGTTACATTAAAATTTGCTTTCATTAAAAGTCTTGCGATTAATTGCATTCGAAATCCTAGAAAAAAACATAGCAGTTCAATACGAAATCCAAGCTGTAACCATTCGAAATATATTGAAGCTTATCCTACAAGAAAACCAGGATTTTTAATATACCCTACGATGACATCATAAATAGAAATACAATTCAACAACACAAACATCTCTTTTAGATCTAATATCACTAAAATATTCTAGATACAAGCGAAAACCATCTTTAAAATTACTGACGAAATTAAAATCTTCAAAGGCGCAATCTCAACTCTAATACAACATTTACATATACGGCAATTTTACGAAAATTAACCGCGGCCGAAATACAAGACGACGAAATATACCGTCAACTTTATCTCCAAATGTAGTAGCAAGTCAAGATGATTATGCAAAGTGAGCGCAAGCAAGACCTCGTGTAAATACTCATGCATGTGCATGGGCCGTGATAAGGGTTAGAGGATCTTAAAACTTGCTAACAAGACTTGTAAATGCGATATGCATAATATTTTAATTTGTCAACGCTTAGGTTAGTCTAAAGCTGCGGCCACACTACCTTACCGTTTACCACAATAATTATGCCATTAAATTACTCCATAAATTAACGCCTGAAGTGGTGTGGTTACACTTAGGTCTATCTAGATATGGCAGTGAACTACGTAGTAAAAATGTCATTTGCAAGATGGTTTCTCATGACCCCCACTGATCAAACTGTAGTGTGGCCACTCATGCAAAAATTAATTCGGTAATCGACTTTGGTATACGTAAAATGACCGCCATCGGAGCTATTGCCTATCCTCATGTGCCATATTGATTGACATTGTAAAATTATGACCATAAATCGTGACTGCACCTAGTTCATATTCAGTTATGGCCATTATAGTCATTGTTATAACACGATAGTGTGGCTGCAACATCAAAAAGTTTATTATTCAACATCCACCTAAATTACTAACCAAAGCTTTAAGTTATATACTAAGATGTACAAATTTATTTGGAGACATTTAGTAATCTCACAATACAAACCGCAATAACCAAAACACATCAGAAGCCGTGGCTAGATGCCTTTCTACAATCGTTGGCGCTCCCATAAAACAGAAAAGGTGTATAAAAATATCCGCACAAAAACGTTAAACAGTAAGACCGGACATCAGGGTCAATTTTTTTATCCAAACGTTATTACCAATTGGTAATAAGTCGTCTTATTTGATATGTCCGTGTGACAAGATGTTACAACGTCTTTAGATAATAATATAAAATAACATATTTACAGAAAATATACTATTATGCATATTAAAAACGTGCAAATAACTATATGAAGTATTTTACATTGATATTTTTCTATTTTACAGTGGATTGGTCATGGAGTCACCATCGCATGAGCGCTACATTTTTGTATGGCAATATTGCCAATATCCGCTCTATAATATAATCTTAGAACTCTTTGTATCTATTGCATTGCTCTGAAGGGAAGTGGACAATTAATATTTTCAACTCCTCCCTATCTTTCTATTTGATTAATTTCGTTGCGGGATAATGACATATTAGTTTTTCCCTGAGACTCGCCGAGCTTCACTGCTCGATGTCATAAAATGCGTGCCACTGCTGATCCTGGCTTACAGGAGTTGTAGTGGTGGGTGTGAGGGCGGGAAAGTCTCTTTGTATCTATCGCTAGGATATGTTATCCTACACATATCGTTAGCATTAACGACTGTAGAAAGGAATATTGGTTATGGCCTCAGTATTTATAAACTGTTAACAACAGACAACACAAAGCGGTGATACCTATCCACAAGGCTTAATAGTACCTACTCTTATTTATATAAATTAAAAAAAAAAAACGATGTGTTTCAATGAAAGTGAAATCCAAGAACGAAAGCATTCGGTCTCTTGATATGTAGTGTGTGTACTTAGAATATAAAGAACCTGAAACCAACAACACGTCTCAACATATATATATATCCTTCCATTACAGATAAAACAATAACAAAGTTAACAATTAAACAGTAAACATGCAAAACATATTTTTTGCATTATCTACGTTTATTCACAAGTACTTATATAATATACGTGCACAAACAGCAGACATGTTGCTTTATCATTGGCTCGCTGTCATGTCCTACTGTTATTAATTCAATGATATCGATTTTTCTAACAGAAATGTCTATTACGGTGACTCGAGTCATGGTGTGAAGCGACAGTTTAAAATAATTACCGAAGCGGACATTGAGGTGCCAAATATGGTCTACTGCATTGTATCATAAATTAATTTTAATATTTTTATTTTGTTTTATTTTTGAGGGCATTCTGTACCAATTCAACATTTGAGTGATGCAGAGATGAAAACGATGTAGGTAGTAGTAATAATAGTGTCTTTAAATAATAAAATCGATAAAGATGCAAAATATCGCTGGAGGTAGGCCGCTACCAACAGTTCGGTCTTGAAAATTTTGGTAAAGGCTTTTGATCCGTAATTTATATTAGAAGGTACTTTATTCTTAGCGACTAAAAATTTTCAGAATAATGACACAAGGATTCCTAATGTGGGATTTGAGACTGAATAAACCTACTAAAGACAATATTATTTATTTATTAAAGTACTAATACCCTGTTGGGGTATCGGCATCAATTATAAGTAATTACATTCTACATATTAAATATAATAATATACGAATTAATAAACAGGTTTCATTTAAATAATTCGAGGAGTTAATCGCATACGTAAGCCAAAAGTTTCTAGTTAAACCCTTTTATTAATTTATCAATCAAACCAACAACCAACCTAAAACAACCTACTACCAATAAAAACTGTCAGAATGAAATATAACAATAAAACGCGATATTGCGATACTACAGTAGAAACGACTGGCTTTATTAAAACAGGTGTAGCTTTTCCATTGTGAAAATTTATTTGCAAGTTTAACAAGGCTCAAAGGCCTTCAAAGAATGCTTCGACGTGTACTAAACTTTTTGGCTCGTCTGTTTTATATCAAGCGAAATCATTTAATTTACATCAAATTCAGCAAAGTTATAAGTTTGGTAAAAGGATCCGAGATTGTAAAACACTTTCTCAGGTAAAAGTTGACTTGGTGTTTTAATATAAATTTATTAGTATAAACAACAAAGTGCGTATCAGGGTGCAATGATGTGGGGATGTTTACATTTATTACCCAAGGTAGAGCATTATGGCACGTACGCACTGTCACGTACGCACTAAGCGGATAGCCGCGTACCAGCGCGGTTAACCTTGCTATTAAAACTATAGGATAATAATAATATAAAAGTAGTTGAAGCGTGTCTAATACCGACTATATGCGACTAACCACTGTTTTCAATAAACGATCCTAATCGCTGTTTTTGATCTATCTTTATTGGTTCATTCTCGTAATTGGATTGAAGATTGAGATTGGGATAGTTTATTAAGAACGACTAATTGTCATAATATTTAAATCTTTAATATGTTTTTTTATTAAAGATTAAAATATTAATATAAGATATTCGCCACAAAGTGATATATTTTCATGCCTTAAAATGACATACTCGCTACAGATCAAACGATGAAGCTTCAGTAAAAGCATTCCGTTGGTACCCTTTGAGTATGAAACCCTAAAAAGTAACCACCACGAGGGCACGGCATGCCAGGCTTTTAAATACCTTTAAGCTGGTATAAGGAAGCATCTAGACACTTGTGACTACGCGCACAGTATATACAAGTCGTGTCGCATGAAATATTTGTGGTTTATCTTAATAATACTATACTAGGTACTGTACACATTGTATTTTATGTAGTAACTGAGTGACACGATTCCAGTTAGTGTTCCAAGGTTGTGCTACATTTTAAGAATACGATAGGGAGATTTAATGTTTTCTTTTACGAGTTTTCGATGTCCTTGAGATATAAATGACATGACAATGGCAAATTTCTTTTACACTCTGATTAAATATCAATCAATGTACTACCTTTGCGGTTCAAGAAAATATATTTTCACAGACTTTATACACCTTTAACATTTTGGTTCATCGTGATTTTCTCATGTTATGCGTGACCTCACATGTCTTCCAAACCTCATCTGTTGCATGTTACCGCCGAATTTTGACCACAGCGGCTAATGTCAATGGAGATCAGCCAGGTACGCAGGATATATACACAGGTGCACTCTCTATTCCCTCACTCTCATAGTTCGGTGAGACGGCAAGCCGACATTACCGGAGAGAGATCAGGCGCAGGACCAACGGCTTTATGTGCTTTCCGAGGCACGGGGGTATTACACCGCCCACTTCCTGACTCCGAGCTGCGACTGAGTAATTTTTAAGATGGAAAAACCCAGTGCCAATTATTTTTGGCCCGACCCGTGATTCGAACCCAGGACTTCAGCGCGGCAGTCGTACTTATACCATGTACAATTACAACTACGCCACCGAGGCAGTCAAATATAAAGAAAATAAAAACGTAATATATTATCGAGACCCGCCTTAATTACTCATAACTGGAACTCGCTAAACGCACATTATTTTTGTGCAGACATTGAAAACATTTCTGACTAATTAAAATTTAAGTGGGTTGGTCCGTTTTTGACGTGAGCCAATTGTTCATTCACACGTTTCATTTATTCATGCGGCTTCCGGCCCTTTAATAATATAGGACACTTCATTAGAGTTATACCTCGTTTTAGCGTTCCGATATTAACAAGGTAAATTAATTTGCTGAATTTATAACCTAGCCTAGCCGTTATACATACATTTGCAGGAATACGATTATTTCGACGTATTGTTAAAACGTCGGAATAATCGTATTCGGTGGCGATAGCCTAGTTGTGTGTGAAACGGACTGCTAAGACGAATGTCCGCAGGTTCAAATCCCAAGGGCTCACATCTCTGACTTTTAAAAAATCACGTGTGTATTCTTTGCGAATTTATCGTTCGCTTTAACGGTGAAGGAAAACACCGTGAGGAAACCTACACATCTGAGAAGTTCTCTATAGGAATTTCGAAGGTGTGTGAAGTCTACCAATCCGCACTAGGCCAGCGTGGTGGACTAAGGCCTAAGCCCTCTCAGTAGTAGAGGAAGCCTGTGCTCAGCAGTGGGCAAGTATATAATGCAGGGCTGATATTATTATTATTGTTAATACAACGGTTAAGTCTGACCAAGAACAATAATATGTTTTCGAAATATTCAAATGTTTGTTACTAATGTCTTTTATTCAGAATTTTTTATTTATGTAGAAAACAATAAAATTACATAGTTCAAACTGTCCCATCCTTATCTTATACTTAAACAGTTTCAACTTCAATAATTCTACAATAGAGTGCATTATACACCAGCACAAAGGCTCGTGTTCTCTCCTTTGAAGTCAATGCAACGTTTAACAAAACGTCAACTCTAGGAACAAAAGTGTGATTGACGCAATTTGCCTGTGTCGGCCGCCCACGTCCGCCGCTCTTCAAACGCATTCTCACCAGGGCTGTTAGACTTGACAAGACTTGTTTCATGGATGGTCTACCGTTGTTCTAAACTTAGACCCAGTTAGATTTAAGGCGGATTTTTCAATTATCAGATATAATTTACCCATCAAATAAATTAAAACCTGGAATTTAACAACTTTGTTCACACCACTGTCATTTTCAATATGTTCGTATTAGAGTTCATACAATTATAACCTTTATGTCATGATTGAACAATTTGCCCTTATTTAAATAAATATCATGATACCTCAACATGTTTCTTTTTCCAGCAACAGATACCAAAGTAGACGATACTATTTACTTCAATAAGTCTATTTTTCTATCTCCAGATATTGCCTACATAGATAGATTAACAAAGGAACAAAATAATTATTATCGAAACATATTAGTGCTCTTCGAGCGACAAAGGCATGCTTTACTTCGCTGGTAAATTTGGATTTTTATTATTGATGGTAACATACCTATATCTTTGCGAACCATTGGCTATAGGAAATTATTTGACGACAAAATTATAATACCAAAAATATCAAGAGGTAACAACATTGACTAACCATTTTACATTTAAAGTTACATTTAAATTGGACTACCATTAATTTAAAATATTTTTACTTTAATTAGATACGCTAATTCTAAAAAATACTACCCGATGAAAAGACTATCCGATTAAAAACGGTTACCTGGAAACCCTGACCCGTTGGCACGGTGAAGTTGAACTCAAACTTCAATTCTCACTTTGCGCTACTCTAATAAAAGTAGAGGTGGGGCGTGTATACTTCTACTTTGACTTTATATAATGCAGATGGTCATTGTATTACAAGTTCCTCCATTTTTAACCGACTTCAAAAAAAAGGAGGAGGTTATCAATTCGACGTGAATTTTTTTTTTTGGTGTGTTTGTTACCTCAGAACTCGCTCATTTATGAACCGATTTGGAAAATTCTTTTTTTATTCGAAAGAATTTCTCTACAGATTGGTCCCATAAATTTTTTTTCAACATCGCTTCGGTAGTTTGGTTTTAAAATAAAAAAAACTAGAATAATTTGGTCGTCCAAGAAAACCAAATCGCGAATTTAGCTTTCCTGTGACGTATTTAGTTATGTTTTTGCATTGAGTTTGGTTGACTGTACTGCTCACATACTTATATACATATATGCAATGCAATTTTAATTAGGCACCGACTCCAAAATTGGTATCAAATATATACTTATTATATGAAATTATTTTTTGGTTTTGAGTGGTTGTTGAAGGCGGTTTAATTTTTTGTTAAAATTATTTTTATGTTTCTTAGTTTTATGCAGCTGCAGTTTCAGAAGTTCCACTATGATAATATTCTAGCCATTGGTGTAGCTACAGATTCCAGAGAAGGCTGCTGGTTGAGCATAAAAAAAATACAACAAAAGACCTGCGTCACGCAAGGTCCTTGTAGGCGCAAGGCTTTTTCTGGACTAGGCGTTTCCACGGAGAGCGCCATAAATCCATCCACTAATGATGTCTATATTCCAATACCTAATCTTATCCAGTCAACACTCCTGTTGATCCGTTCTGTTTCTTCCTTAAGCCAGTACATAAAGTATAGTATAACTAGTTTAATTCGTCAATTACTACTTTAAATCTAGAAGAGCCTTAGACAACACGAAACTACTGAGAAGTATAGATTCCGCAATTGTATTGGAATTGGAACCTTTAAGTGTGATATATTGTTATCGTAGTTTGCGTAATTAATAAAAGTATACACCCAACAGGCCGCTATGTTAAGATATTAACGTCATTAACAATGAAATACGCGTCCACAATTATACACACGCATTGCATGACGTGTGGCTTGAAGTAGGGTAATATTGTATGCGAAGTAATGCACTATATTAACTGATAATAAATCATATATATTTCTTGCTCTGCGCGGAACCGCCGAAGGATTTATTTAGGGGCAATTAATCGAAATACTGACTTCGTACTTTTACTAGCAAAGAGATGCTTTTAATTTAGCTGTAGCTATAAATTACTTTCCACAGAGAAATACACAAACCATTTCTGAAACACATTGCCAACACGTCATGAAAATATAAAAGCTATTTGGAATTAAAACCGTTCCTCAAAAACTCAAAATTAACTGTACTAAAGCAACGGAAACATACATTACTATTTTAAAACCCGCGTGGATTTACTATTGGCACATCTGCATGAATTTAAAGCCATGAACAGATATTGGTGTCAGTGGCTCTTTTCTTCTCACAGAAATACAATAGGGGATCACTCGTGTCTGCACTTGAAGTTTGTTCCACTTACATCTACTGCAGTAAAACCTTGCATTAAATTATGTGTAAAATAAAAAGGTTTTCATTAAAATGAGGCGAAAATAGAATTTTGTACAAAACTAAAGGTACGACTGGCGGAAGCTGTTTTATGATCTAAGACACGACTACCCAAAAATGATACAATGCCAACATACACAGCTACTCATATCATAGATAGAATTACTTAACTTTATCTGCCTTTAATGACAATATACTTACCTTTCTTTGTTTATTTTTATAACACAATAGTGACCAAATCACATAAGTTACATTTCCCTACTACTTATCTTATTAATCATATCTTACTGTCTTACAAATATTAAAAATGCTAATGTTTGCGAAAATGTTTAGATGTGTCTATGTTTATTAGAACTGAACCCAGAAACTGCTAAACGGATTTAGATACAATTTAGCACATAGATATACGATGTCCTGAATAAACATATAGGCTTTTAATCCTGTTCTTTTGCTGAAAATTTATTAAGATCGGAATTTTTAATCTGATTTTTAAAGTAGATAGCACTGGCGTTTCTCAAATGGCGCTATCATCCGATATAGTGCGCCTATCATGCGGGTAAAGTGGCGATCAACGCCTAGTTTATTAGCAAATTATACCATTCACCAATGAATTGTAACAGAACTGTAAAGACATTACTGACATGACATACCCGATGCAGCGAATAAAGGCTACCGGCCGCTTAAGCTAAATGCTCCGCCTCTAAGCAAACAGAAGCGACTAATTTCAGAACGAACTCTTTTCGAAGTGTTTTCAACTTTCGAAAGAAACTTGTACCCTTTCAAAATTACCTACATTTTTGTAGAAGTGTGTACGGAAAGGCAAATCGAGGCTTACATCTTTAGTTTTTGAAATTAGTTTGAGAATATAAAATACTTAATTTTTTTAGGAATATTTTCAGTGTAGCCATTTCTCTTCTTCACTGGTGGTTAAATCAGTCATTTCACCGTATGCAGGTTGTTACTGAATACGGAATAACGACTTATAAAAATCGCTACCACATCCTGCCTAGGTGGCATGCTTGAACAAGAACTTTCCATATCCCGTATGCGGGCTCCATCAAATGATCAAAACGCTTACCGCACGCGCCCATTTGGCATGCGTGAACAGAAATTCTCCCGTACCCCGCATGCGGACTTTAACAACCAATAGAAATAAGCCTTTACGTCATTAGAATTCGATTCATTGCTAAAATAGATTTGTAAATACTAATCCAAAATTTGCATAAAAATTTACCACAATACTGATATAATTCTGTAAAAACGAGACCACAGCGGATTTTTCGTAATGCACGAAAGTACCTTTGTTTGAGAGCTTTCGCTTGTAATAAACAGTACAAACTTTTAGCATTAAAATAGTGCACTGACCGCAGCGCTAATTTTACTATAGGTAAGAGAAATGTTATCATTTTTGCATTATTGTTGAATTCTTATGCATAATGTCTTGCTAAAACGTAAACCTGACAAAAATCACTGATTTAATATTTTTAGCAATGATGATGACCTGTTCTTAAAGTTATTGCTCTAAATTATTCATCTTTTTATGGTCAGAGACTATTCGAAAAATCAGGAAACCAGCTTTTGAATTCCACAATCATGTGACAAATTACATAAGACATGTTATCATACTTAACTCGCATCTCTCCCATATTTCATCTAAATAACTTGCAATTTCTATAGTAAATAACAACTGTTTTAAAAGGCAATTGTACTTCTTACAAACAAGGGAAATAATAAAATAAGGACGCGATCGTTATAAAAACATCGTAGCCACAAAAAAAAACACCTTTTATTCTATAGTCGGTGAACGCAATTTTTAATTTCCCCTGGAGCTGCACAAGAAGTCAGCCAAGTTTCCGTTTTCCTTTGTTATTATAAATGCGACTGCAACTGAGAATGAGTTTGTTTTACATCACGAGACAGTTGGAATAATGTTCATAGAATAAATATGAAAATCGAAGTATTTGATGTGTTTATTTTAACGAATGTAGTTGTTTATTTGAAATGAAACTTATTAAATGTATGATATTCTGTATGATTCATATTATAAGCCTTAATATTTGTGGTATGTTTTATAACAGAGCCCAAAAGATAAACACAAAATATTTGAAAAATTCAGAACTAGGTATATCGCAAGTATAATAGCAATGTTCCATTAAAAAAACCGTACAATTGTGAGTTAGACTCGCGCACCGGGATTTCCATACAAACTAGCTTTTTTGTTATTAAAGGACATATTTACGGCTTTTAGATTATTTTCTTCATCTTTCTGACTTCTTATCTAATTATCTGGATTCTAAGTCAACGGGAAGAACTCTATAAGTCTTGATTCCCATATGAAATCTCAAATTGTTAGAAAATATGCAACATAACCGATCATATTTTTGAACGCGTTAATTTACAAGTTTGATTTTTTCACAATTGAAGCGACCGAGTATTTGATATAAATTTCAATTTGATACGTATATGCGTTCCTGAGAAAAAGGGTCTTCACAGACAGACAGGCGGACGGACAACTAAGTAACCTCATAAGGTCTTTTTTTAAGGCTTATAACCACAAAAACAAATTTCAATTCTCAATTAAAGCGACGAGGCCTATTAACCACAAAGTATTAAAAGCACTAACAATCAACAATCACTAAACACAATTGGGTTTTTAGTTTTAATAGTATTGAAAACTGTGACTACAAAGACCCAATTAAGTCAATTGAAAAAGTATATTATTAGCTGGACTCTCTAAACAACACAGATTAAAGTGGAGAGAAATTCTGTTAGTTATATATTTAATGTCTCCTTGGACATGTTACGCAATTCCGGACTTTTGTGTTAAACAGCTGCCTTAGATAACACAATTAAGCACCTCTGATGGACTTTAATTGAGTAGCTTGTATTTTACTTCTACGAAATTAACTTTTCTCGAAAAAAGATATCTTATTATTTTAAAGATACAATTAGGTTAATTGTTCTTGTGTCCGACGTATGACTTTCACGAAAAACATAATTCTTTCATCAAAGGAATTTATAATAAGGTAATAAATAATTACTAGAACACAAAGCTACTTATTTTTATCTACAAAAACGGCCTGGCTCATAAATCTCAGTAATAATTTCTTTATCAGTTTAAATTTGCATTTAGGCAAAGTTTTATAAAATTACTTCTTGCAATATTTTATTCATAGTTTAGTTTCTCCAATACTAGGGATTTTATAGAGGACTTTAGGTCGTAACTTGAGTATGAACATTGACCCTCCAAGCAAACACGTCAGTGAATTTAAATCAAACAGATCCTAACCGAAGGGAAAGGCATCTCGTGATCTCGTCCGTTCGATGTATTGTGGAGAGCGGTTAATTCGAATTTTAGATTGCCTGGTTTGTGTTACTGTAAATTGTTTTGTACTGCCTACGGTAGAGGAATGTGCTGAAAGATTCTACTACTACTGTTGGAGTTTTATTACTTGTGGATTTTTTACAATGGATTTTTATGTTTACACGAATTATTAATTGAGTATAATTGTAATATGTAGGTAGATATTGTAACTTTGACTTTTCCGTAGACCAACAACTCAATCCCCCTGTGACCATGAAGACTGCAAAGTTTTCGAAACGTCAGGAGAAAATTATAATATAAAAAAAATATTATCAGAAAAATAATTTATTATTTATATTTTATTACAATGTGGATTTTTATTAAATAGAAGTAACTTTTTAAATTGTTCTAAAAGAAAGGATTTTATTTAAAGGTACATGTTTAAGACAAACATTATGCTTTTCATGAATGCTGCCTTCACGCTATAATGAAAATTTGTTTTCTATTTCTGTATTTGTGCGAATAATAGTTACACTTAACGCAGATCGTCTCTGCGCATACCTTCCAAAATATCTGCTACGTGAAAATAAGCCCCTGTCCGGGAGCCACCTTCGCTTAAGCCGTTTAGAATTCTTTGCACATAACTTCATACTAACCAACATCATAAACAACGCGCCACGCTAAACATTGGTGGCCAGCTAGTGGTCGCCGAGATAACGCGGTCGACTCGGAAATAGCGTGCGGAGCTTTATCTGCGCTGACTGTTGTGCCGCGAAATGACTTTCATAAGCCAATACGGCCACGTATTAATAGTTAAAGTCATAATTTAGGACAATTGAGCCGCCCTTTCTTATAGTGATGTATGACATCTTTCCACAGACATGTTTAATGGGAAAATAAAAAACAACTGAGACCAATCATGCGTGGTAACCGTTCCCTACCTGTATTAATATACAAGAAATTGAGGTTGATGAAATACCCTTAAGGTGAATTTTACAAAACTTCAAACCGCCTATGTGTTTGTGTATTCTTAATAACAAGGTTTCTTTGCTGAAATAAGCTAAAAGGTAAATTTTATTTTAGTCTACTTGAAGTTTTACATCCATTCCTCTAGTTTATAGCTGACTGTACACGTATTCAACAACAAAATATAGGCTAAAATAAATACAACTCGGCCCGAAACCCTTATAAAGGCGTCTTATCTTGTCAGGCCCTAAATTCTATGCAAAGGTTTGGGACGTGTAAGTAAAGCTCCCAAAGCAACGCTATCATTGAATTGTGAGGAAACTATTTGGCTTTCATGAAAGCCGAAGTCCGGCCTGTGCTCTTTGTAAAGCTAAATAATGCATGTTATTTATTTATTTAAGCTTACAGTAAATGTGGAGGTTTTTAGTGTTTGAGCCAGTCTCTAATAGTCGACATTTGAATGATGTAAAGGTGAGAAAATGTGGGTGTAAGTATAATATAACCCATAAAGTTGATTTCAAAAATATATTAATATATTTTGTACTATACGTAAAACGAAGTAAGACATTACTCAACTAGAGTGACGGAAAAACTTCATCAAAATAACACAAAACCACATATAAAAAATTCAGGAACACAACCAGTCAACCACAGAAATACATTTATTTTTAAAATGTTTAAATTAACAAACTTGTTTCATTTCATACAGCGTAAGTGTTCTCACAAAAGGTTGCAATTAATGCTGTAAAAAACTTTTCGTAATAATTTTTCGAGCTCAGTACCTATTCATTGATAACGCTGATGCATATTACGCCACATTTAGAAATGTTAAAATGAAAATGGATCTCTGTTAATTAATTAAGATGAGCAAGTATGAAGATAGAATATGTATTTTATATATTAATATTTGTGTTTATATATTTATATTGTTATTCTTTATTATGTGAGACTATATGTCGACTGCCTCGGTGGCGTAGTTGTAAGTGTACACGGTACAAGTACGACTGCCGCGCTGAGGTCCTGGGTTCGAATCCCGGGTCGGGCCAAAATAATTGTGACTGGGTTTTTCCATCTAAAAAATTACTCAGTCGCAGCTCGGAGTCAGGAAGTGGGCGGTGTGATACCCCCGTGCCTCGGATAGCACGTAAAGCCGTTGGTCCTGCGCCTGATCTCTCTCCGGTTATGTCGGATTGCCGTCTCACTGGACTATGAGAGTGAAGGAACAGAGAGTGCACCTGTGTATTGCGCACACACTTGTGCACTATAATATCTCCTGCGTACCTGGCTGATCTTCGTTGAGGTTGGCCGCCGTGGTTGAAATTCGGCTAGGAGGGATTCATTCTTTATTATGTTTATTGATTATATCCGTGGAGTTATATTTGTTTTTGCTATATTGTTTGTTTTCTTCTCACATAATATTTTTTTTTTTTTACACCCACCTATATTGTTTTCATTTCTGCATCACCCAAAAGTGGACTGGTAGAGAATGCCTTCGGCATTAAGTCCGCCTATACATTGAAGTATATGAAGTGTAAAAAAAAATATGTCTGATACTGTTTATAAATAGAGTATCCTGTCCTTACACCCGCTACTGCAACTCTTGTTAGCCATAAATTGATAGTGGCACGCATTTTATAACACCAAAGATAAAGTTCGGGAAACGTCTTTGTACATTAATTTGTCTTAAACCCGAAACGAAATTATTTAAAAAGAAATATGTGATTAATATTTTTTCATGTTCTATAAATAGTTGATATAACAATGAAACCGCAGAAATCAATAAATATGATTACAAAAGACTAACACGCTAGGGACACAAAACATAACAGAAAATAGTAACATCAAATAATAAGACATTCTTCGGAAAACTTACAGCATGTATATATAAGAGTTCAACTAGTGGAAAGCAATAATTTACTTGAGCTTGCATTAGTCCCAAGTACGCTAATGGAGATTACATTAATGTGGTCGAACGAAGTTGTAGACGTTTTTGTCTATAACATGACTAAGCCCATTCAGCTAGGGTTAAACCAGTGCCCTATAGAAAATTGATGATAATGGATATGCTGATTTTCATGGTATAATCAAGAGAAACAATTGGGTAGCGTATTCATGTATTTACAAGGTATTGAAGATATCACATAAAATTCAAATAGCGGGATATTCTAAATTTAGATATAATGTTTATTACTAACATCTATTAAGGCGTATTTCAAGTTCAAATTCGATGCCCAGGTTGGGCAGTGTGCTTGATTTTTCAATCTAGCATCAGCGAGACGTCGGGAATTTATGTCCGATGGCTCTATATCATATCATGTGACAGAAGACACACGGCGGATAGAGAGTGCTCCATTAGCGCCTTTGTCTGCCCCTCAAGGGATAAAAAGCGTGAGTTTATGTGTAATTTAAATATCTCACAAGCTATTCAGTTGTCTTCTAGATTTAATTTATTTCACAAAAACAAGATCCAAAGGAAATATATACGCAGAACATCTACAGAATTGTTTCCAACACGTTTGGAGCCGCATTTTAAACAAAAGCTTTAAATTAGCTTTAGAATTACACGCGAGCTTGTGTCCAGACGTTCTTAAGTGCTGATCATGAATTTTTAATACCTGACGACTCTCGAGAGCTACTTTGAACGAGAACGAAACTTATGTTTCTATTGAATAAATGGGTACGAAACAGCATAAGTCTGATGATGCACTTAGATTACGATTACTAATTAGTAAAAAATTGAAGATTATTTCTAGTGAACTTTGTATTTGTCTCTAGGTATAATTTATAATAAAAGTAAAAGTTTTAATGATCTATATTTAAACGGAATTATGAATATCTTAAAAAATAATTTATAAAAATTGGTCTTATTAGTTTCTATATTCATTTTATACTAAGTTAGTAAATCAAAATATTCCTACAAAGTAGTAAAATGAAGTTTACACAAACTTGAGAAACAAGAAAAGTCCAGTGTGTTCCTTCATCATTTATACTTTGTGGACAAGATTTCTATTGATCCAGAAACATTTTATTTTAATTCAAAGATGGCCATCAATATTTTCTACAATACATTATAACAATAACGGAAATAAACAACTCTATCAATAGCACCGGATGAAAAAGCAATGTAAAAAAATTGGCACTAACTAAATTTAATTGCAATGTTATGTCTATGAAAATTCCTACAGAAATTCTTATATCAACAAAATGTAATACCATTTAATTTTTAAATAAATAAACATGCTTCAATTTAATGTTTATTAAGAGAATTGAGCGAGCGTTGATACTGGTAATTTGAATCGAGTCCGCTTCACTGCGGTGTAAACAAAGAAATAACGATATTACCTAGAAAATTATTCGAAACCTTTCCTGAATATTACACGAATATGTAAATAAGTTTCTGCTGGTACTTGTTTTTCTTAATTAAAATTAAAACGTAACATGTATTCTGTATCAACAAGTTGAAATTGAATGGTTTTCGTAATTTGAAAATTGTATTATTTCATTTTAAGGTTACTCCGAGAGTTTGTTAACTCGAAACATTGTACAGCGATACTATAAAAGATAAAAGTATATTTTTAATTTAAAAACTTTGAGTAGCTCTAATGGACCTCCATTGACCTCAATATAATATAACAGTAGAGTTTGCACGCCATTCTGATATTTTTTTGTCTATAACTTTTAACACTTGTTAGAGCACAATTTAGGCAGCAAGAATTAGTAATAAAAACACTGTTAGCAAGATATAGGTAGTCGCAACCATAGAGGAACGCAACCATCTATTCTTCTATAATGGCGACCACTGGAACGTCGCTATGAACTGTTTCATTTCCGGGTATTAATGAGCATTTAACGTTTTCTTTTATAATTAAATCTTCTTCAAACTCTCTGTTCAGACGTTTTACAGAGGAATCCAGGTTCAATTTTATCCCAGAAAGGAACAACGATGGGGCGGCATTTTTACCAAAATCTAGTGAGTTTTATATAACTGTTTTATGAATAGAGGGGATTTAAAATATGTTTGATACTATTACAAAAATATTTCTTTTGGCATATAACGATGCTTACAATCTTTTTCACTCCATCAGGTACAAGTTATTCAGTAGCAAACAACATTGTACCTAAATTATTTTGGGCAATAAACCCAAAAGATGGGTTCATTGACAGCGGAGCGTAAAACCAAGTTTACTGATCCTTACATAAAAAAAGTTATAATCCACAGGATGTATAAAGAAAACTCGATAAGCTGTGAAGATTCCCTATCTATCGAAATGAGTGTGGATTATGAAATAACACTGTCTCTGTGTAGCTGTATTAAGGTACGATTTTCGCACTGATGTCTCAAGTTCGATCCCAGTTTTAGTAGTTAAGGATTTTTTGCTCGGCTTCAGAATTCCAAATGAATCTGGAATGGTTCCCAGTGAACAGCAAAAATACTTACCCCTTATTATATGATTCTAAAAATGACAAATATGGGTGTAACGCCTCTGTCTACCCCTGGCAACGCGGAAAAGGCGTAGTGCTATGTTATGTTAAGAAATAACAACCCAAATTGTCCATACTTGTTCGTGGTAACACAGTTCTTTCAAGTTTGTTTTGTCCATTCCCAAGCGATTAATTTTACGGCATTGTGAGTATGAAAAACAGCGAGTAGTTCATTTGTATTTTTGTTCTTTCTTGTTCCAATTTCAATCTATGTTAGGTTGGAATATTAAAATAAAGCCCTAAAGGTCTTTGAGTATTTACATTTTATGTACGTTAACATATTTGATAAGTACAATGTAGCGAATAAATAACAGTAAAATAACCCAGACCGTAGTTTTTGAAAGTAATACAAGTGATAAATTACTATATTTCTAAACAATATGTATCGTAAAGTGCATTAACAATAGGTACCTTTCTTTATCGCTTCGACCAGCTCTAACATTATTAACGACTTAAGTATTCCTCATCTGAAACGCAACTCATCCATTAACCTGCTACATAACATTTTATATCATAATGACTCTTTCACAAATGCACATAATTCATTTTCCCGTTACGCTTTATCTTTGTGAGATCAAAAAGCAATTTATCATTTACACTTTCATTTCATACAACATAATGATAAAAGACTAAAGGTACATCTTTACTATTTAGTATAATAATAATATCTAACCTTATACTACTATAGCAATACTGGCAACAGACTATTTCTACTGCTGAGGGAGTTTAGGTCTCAGTCCACCACGCTGGCCTAGTGCATCGTGGCAGACTTATCATACCGTCGTAGTTCATAGCTCTGCAGGATTCTTCACAATGTTTTCTTTGTTCGTTGTGCGATCTTACCACCCTATTCTAATCCGATTAAGTGACATCGAACAAAATACCGTATTCACAATATAACGTTAATCATGCATGAATTACAATATATTTTAAAATATAAATTAAACATTTATAATTTTATTATTTTCCCTTGGTACCGTTTGCTAGCAAATAGTCCGCTAACAGTATTTTTAGAAACTGTCTATTCGAAATTTATAATATATATTAAAAAAATTAACATTATATTTCTAGAATATATCATCTCTATTTTGGTTGTTTAAAATTGTGTATAATCTGAATATTTTATTAATTTCATAAATAAATGCAGCTAAAATTATTCATTCTATACATCACTTCCTAATATATCAATTTACAACCATTATTATATAAACAATTTTATAAGGAACATTTTGTTAGTTTAAACTTTTTAATAAGTCCTAGAACTATTTTTTTAAAACAATTATTCATAAAACTTTGCATGTTTCCGCCCGTAATTGCGCGCTGCAAATGTATGGAACAAGTGCTTAAGGCCGTTTGGTTGGGAAGAGACCTTTCGGGTATAAACATCCCACTGCATGTTGCCGTGACAAAAAATATAATATAGGTAATCTACATTTTAATTCAAGGCATGCCTAGACCATGGTCTATCTACGTAGGAAATTTTATGTACGTTTACATTTGGTTTACTTCTAACAAACATCCAAACATCCTCACAAACTTTCCCAATCAGAAGTAAGATGACCCAAGGTGACAGTATTGGTTATAGTCACGCGACAGACTGGGGTTTACCTCAGGCTTCGCTGAAAATAATGTTGTTTTGACCATGCTGTAAATATCTTCATTATACCTTACAAACAATCCTTAGACGATGCAAAAGATTAAGCGATCAAAAGTATTTACGAAAACAAAATTCAAGCCTAACCTCCAAAAATCCAAAATTTTAACGTAAACTTACTTATGCAGATTTGATATTTAACGCTGAAAATCTAACTTAGGATGCGTAAGTTGCAAGTCCACAAAAAGAGAGTAAATCTCTTCTTGGATAAATACAATCGGTTACCACGACAAAATGACAGGATATTGATGAGGTGGAAAGTAAAATAGTGTAGATTTTGTACTGAGTCTTGCGGCGGAAGCTATTATATTTTAAACCGCGATAAATAGGTCTTCAGTCTTCGGTATTAAAAAGTTGGCTTCATTAAAAAATATGCGGTCTTCGCGGTTATCAGGTATTACTATTGTATATCTTCATAACTTGAAATTAAATTAAAGTGAGATTTAGGCATTCATATTATTTTACGAATTCTGTGTTTAGATTAATTTTTAATACAAGTCTATTTTATAATCTACAGTCTGTATAGTAGGGATTAAATGTTAGAGTTTATGTTATACTACATTTTAATATAATATGAACAAACGCCGACCTAAAAAAATTTAATAATAAAAAAGATCAATATTTACCACCATTGAAATATAAATATAAAAACTAGGAACAAAATAGATAGAAACTGCAACATAATATTTTATAATTGCCTGCCAACATCGACCTGCCAATGTATTTTTTTTTTGCAAAATTAGTTTTCATAGTGTATAAATTTTATATTATAGTAAAACGCTAAATCAATTTAAAATTGACATTCATTCCCCCATAAACAACCGTATTCAATGAAATTGAATGCGATATTTGGAAATACCGGTACACCGATTAATTAGCGGCGGCTTCAATCTGCTACGCCTAATATCCCAACAAACACTCATCTTTTTTTTATTTAAAACAAATCGTCCATTGCGCTGACGAGCGAAATTAATTAATTTCGCACGTTATGCAGCGTATATTGTTTAAATTGGATGCAAAAACCAACATTCGACCGCTTATCGGTTGTCCAGTTATGCAAGCAGTACTTGGAATTAAATCGATTCAGCTAATATTGACCAGTGTTTCAATTTACATGTAAATCAGGCGACAGCCTACACGTCTGCCGAGTTAGGAACAATTAACTCGCCCAAAACTGTTAAACGAACATTAGAATGTTGCGCGTATAGTTTAGAATCATTATCTGACGTGATTATAATGTTTTTTTTTTTAATAATTCCAAAGTATCAATTAACCTTTAAACATCTTCTCTTCTGACTTACGAAATGTCGATTCTCGATAAAAATATATCAAAGTTTTTTTTTATAATATATGAAAAGATTTCAAAGATACACATTAATATCCTTTTAAAAAGTCAGGATCGCTCTAAATTGTTGTGCTGTACAGTCGAGGAATTACTTAGATGGTAAAATTTGAGGATATGCGATGTGAAAAATAATCAGATAAAAAACCATTACGTAAAACATGCTTTATTCATCAAATTAAAATGTATTATTAATTTCAAACGCACATGAACTTATAAATCATAATTCCAAATGTTGGTAAAAGTTCTTTGAAAAATGGTTTCACGTTAAATAAACAGGAGGATTTATTACACATATGGTAATGAAAGTAAGTAGAATTATTACCGCGCCACAAATTACTCGATTGTGAGGGGCTGTGATATGTAGCTCAAACACGCCGGATTTTTGACGAAACTTATCTCTTTACGAACCTTTATAAAATTTCTTACTTTATATTAGACTATGGTAATTTAATAAATTTTCCGGATAAAATAAAAGTATGTCTTTGTTTCGCTCGAAATATTTTTATCTAGATAATGAATGACTTTCTTCTATTTTAACAACATTAAGGCATCCTTGTCGCAAGAATATGTGTTTTGCGAGCTACTTTTGACAGGTTTATCTAGAAATCTTTAGAGGAGTCTTATTTTAGCAGAAGACTGCACGACGCACGTGGCTGATGATAATCCACCCTATAATTCTTTTACAACTGATTAAATATTCTTTCTTTACAAAACTCGCACGGATTTATTAATGATAAAAGTCTAGAAACTACTTTTAGTAGACTAAGTAACATGGTATTCTGTCTCAACATTTAGCTGACTATATCCAATGTCTGTATTTAATTTGTGACAATTGGTAGATATACAATATAATAATATCAGCCTTGTATTATATACTGTCCCACTGCGGGACTCGGGCCTCCTCTGCTACTGAGAGGGTTTATTATAAAGCGAGCAAGTGATAATTCACCAAGA
Organism: Manduca sexta; assembly: GCF_014839805.1. Classification (NCBI taxonomy): domain Eukaryota; kingdom Metazoa; phylum Arthropoda; class Insecta; order Lepidoptera; family Sphingidae; genus Manduca; species Manduca sexta. The sequence continues at coordinate 4,295,160 of NC_051142.1, read as the reverse complement.
TAACATAACTTTAGAAAAGTTAGACATATGTGCCCTTGGGATTTGAACCTGCGGACATTCGTCTCGGCAGTCCGTTCCACAGCCAACTAGGCTATCGCCTAAATTTGTATTTATGGTATATGCTTATCTTTAATCACAATTAGCCACTATAATTAATTCTTATTGGAGAAAATCAATACCGTGTATGTAAGGTATTATGATATTAAATAAATATTGAATTTGTATTGCATTAAACTCTATTAACAAAAATAATTTACGAACTTTTATGAAATATTCTATTATTCTACAATAAAATCTAAAGATGTAAAAAAACGTTTCAACAAAATCGTTTCTCGTAATCTAAATGCTCCAGTAGCATAAAAAAGAGAAATAATTTCCAGACAATTTACTTTTCTAACAGAACAAGCTTACTAAAGCTGATAAAACGGAAGACGTGGATAAAACCAAACACTTCAATAAATCTCGCGAAGAGGATGCTGTTTTTTATTTAAGACAAAACGTAGCAATTTATTAGTTTCCACCAAAAACATTTCAAAACACAGCGCCAACCTGACCGTTAACAAGACCTTTTCCACAAAGAATTCCGAATACAATCAGCCAAGTCGCCGAAAGTCCGGAATAACAGCGAACATGGCTTTGTACGGTGACCCAAATTACCCCCACTTTATATGCAAATCATTCACGCAACCGTTCTCGGGTAAAGAGACTTTTAATTTCATTGCATCTGTTGTGTTGACGTTATTCCCGAGGGTTGTTACCTGTGCCAAAATTATAACAATGAGCTAAAACTTTCAAATTACATTCGCGTCAAACAAAATTTAGTCTAAACTGAACTAGCCGTTGTAATTTGACGTGTTGCATTTTTATTAGAAGGTAATTACGAGCATGGAGTAGACAAATCCGAAACCGTGAAAATTTTCAGTACACAAGCTCAGTTAAATTACCAAACGAAATACTTACAATGAGCCAGCAATAAAGTAGCTATGAAAATAGATTCTCATAACTAATGTACTTTTTTGGCCATGTTAAAATTACCCCTAACCCACCCTCGGCCGTATTCGAAATGAGTAAAGAACGGACTGATTTGTCGGCAGTGTTTTATCTTTTTCTGTTTAATTTTAAAATATACTATAGGCAAGGCCAGCGTGAGGCACCGGGTCGGATCTCATTGTGCGCTACCTAAGAGTTTTTCACACAAGTACGGGCGAGGCATCCGCAGCCGCCCCACATCCGGTCGCTTTATCTCCGCTACATCGTTTGACACACATACGACGGATGCTAACCTTAAAAACCTACTCCGATTCTTGGTTCAAATATATTTTTTATAAAAAATATCTACCGCGTAGCTGGCATGTTTTATGTACGTTCATAGCGCAAATTGGAGCATGAAATTGATATTTATATTTTGTAATACAACCATTAACAAATTATTTATTTCTTTTAAAGTAAATTATATTTTTTATAAAAACATATTAATCAAAGGTACAAGAGAATACCTTAATCTTGGATAAAAGGCGTTATAAAGAAACTTAAATGTTTTTTCCAGTAGATACTTACCTCTTGTCTAATTTTTCGACTAATCTCTCACCATTACAGTAAATAACCTAATTTTACTTATTTCTCCTGAAAGGTCAACCAGTCATTTTAACGATTCACGAAAATGAGCTGGTTCTTACATTCAAAATGAGATATTTTAATTATTTACTGTCCATTTTTTATTTTAGCGCTGTTTTGTTTACATCTCATTTCCATTTGAATGAATGTTTCGTACGATTTCAACTAGTTATTCTTCTATAATTTACGTAAAATAAAAGCTGCTAAATTTCAATCATCAAAGTAGGTATGAAAATCACTTGTATTGCAATAAATTTGCTACCTTTTTGAGCTAACATATTTCAATATCATTTTATCGAACGTGTATAAAAATGGCACGTAAATCTGGTGTATTAATTATATAGAAGTTATGTTGGTAGGCATTATTATAATAAAATTAAAACAGACTAATGTCTGTACATTACGGATATTGAAGAAAAACTAATGGGAGGATTTATTAGGGCCACAGAAGCCAAAACCACATTTATTTCAATATTTGTCTGTCTGTATGTTCGTACACGTATCCCGCAAAAACGAATACATGAAATTAGTTGCAGTTTTCACTGATGCATAGCTAAAAGTCTAAGTTGATATATGGGCTTCATTTTTTCCTGGCAATATATAAAGCGAGACCCGGAAAACCTTTTTCACTCGGGCCGAGCCGCGAGCAAAAGCTAGTTAGTCATAAAAGTCTAACATCTAGCTAAACTCGCCGCCACCGCTACAAGATAATTATATTTACGACCCTGTTAACGAAGTATTGTTTCATGATATTTATTTGTCGATAAAAACAACACTATTACACCAGTAAAGGGAAATTAGAAATTAGTATTATTAGAGTAATAACTCTTGCGCGTTGTTTATGCTTTCCAACGAAAAAAAAATAGATTTTCATGTATGAGTAGAGGCATCAAATTAAGAAGGAGAATAAACAAATAACATTGTAACACCTTCGATCTCTGATCCATAACATGCATACTTACTAATAGATACATCAAAGTTAATTTAAAGCCGTTTTCAAGTTGGTCATTAAAGGCAGGGTGGTTTCTCTACTTCAGGACTATATTAACATAAGATTCCCTAATTTACAGTCATTAACCTTGTAGACAAATTAATTAATTTACAGTTATTAACCTTGTAGACGTTTAAATTCAATAACAAATTACTATTTATGATATATATTTCGCATATTATACGTATTGTCATTTTATTTTATGCATAATTAAATATTAAAACAAATTATACAACGATTGATGAAGAACTATTGTCATAAATTTCAAATTGCAACTACGTATCGATGCAACTACGCAATACATGATATTATTAAAAAGTAGAAGGAAAGAAAAAAGTACTTTATTTGTCACGGAGACCACCGACATATAACGGTATCTGGTATAAACAAAGAAACAATAGCTGTAATACGATTATGCCTTATTAAAATTATAATATAAAATAATGTGAGCTACATATCGTTGTATTACATTTACCGACATCTTAATGAAAGTTATTTCTTAGTAAAATTATTATTATTATATTAAGTAATAAAATTATTATATTAAGTATCAGTATATAAGGTAAGTTTACAACGCGATCTGGACTTGCGATAGCGACACATAAAAAGCTTCATCTCTAGGATTGGTGTAAAATGAGTTCGTGGAGTAACATCTGGTTTTCCTAGGTAATGGAGTTGAGAAAAATAAAATATTTTTTATATGGTTATTAAATTCGTAGTTTATCGATTTATTTGTGTGTAGTTCACAGTGTACAGGCTACATGTAAACTTTCGAGTTTGTTATAGATATTGCATTTAATAAATATAACAAAATCGAAAGTTTCAAATGTAGTTCATTTGTTTGTAACTTTACAGCTTTTGAAAATAGTTTGCTATATAACATTATATTTACGCTGTACACATTCAAAGTAATACAAAAATAAGAAAATATAAACCCAAATAAATCAACAGTACGTTTTTAAATTGAACCTAATAAGATAATATCCTCAAATTGATCTTAAGGATATCGTTCGTGATATCTCAAGCAACGCTTCTGAATAATTCACCCAAAAACGCAATCAATCAACCCGACTCGACTGTCACAATTTAGAGTTCATTACATTTATTAACTGTGAATATGAAAATAACACAATTTAATTTAAATAAAACTCAAAAAGCGTGCGGAAATGTTTATGCCAAGCAAATTCCTTCGATAATGAAGATTAAATCGCCCTCGTAACCAATCTCGTCACACCGACGCAGGCTTATGTAAGGAAAAATATTTTACAGGAGTTTCAAGCCGCCAATTTCATTTTTGATCGATTAATCCTTTCTTCCTTCTTTTTGTTTCTTTATAAATTATCTCCAATTTAAAAAAAATATATCCAATTAACAAAACATTAGGTAATTGTACCGAAGGTATCCCATGATTATAAATTAACTCTCTTAATAATATAGCGTCATAATGTAAACCTACAGATGTAATACAAAACTGTCAGTTGTGACTGAACGTGTAACGTGTGAACGTGCCTTTATCCTTCCTGTATTTACCACTAATCGATTTGTTGTAGTAACATGTCGCAGGTGTCAGTGATATATTATCCAATGCGGATCCCTTGAAGTTTCGTAAGTCGGACGAGCGGTGTCCGGAACTAGACCGTAAAAGCGAGATCTATCAAATATTTTTGAAGGAACATAATTTTTGCACCCACGTTCCACTTGTCACATTTATTTTATTAATGCCCTAACATTCTTAAAGAACTCCGAACTATGCTTTATGTATCTACAAGTCAGAACATTTATTAAAACTAAATCGTTATAATAATCAAATGAGTATATATACAATCCAAAACGAATGATTTATTTGTTTACATCGCGCGACAAATGGACGATCGATTGCGTAACTTATTTATATTTTTGTTTGTTGTGTAAGACATCAAAATCTAACAACATGAATTTCATTAAGCTTTAACAAGGAATCAGCGATTTAGCCTCCATGATATTATGTCTTATGGATTTCACAAGAGGTTCGCACTTCAATGGTCGTTATGTGTTTCACTTCTCTTCAACGGTTCTCCACTACAAGAAATAATCACCGGTGAGTCGTGATCAAAAAACGACTACTAATAGTAGTTAAAAGGCTGTATACAATATTACAATAGTACCTAATTACAATAGTACCTACATCAAAGTAGTGATACTATGGGGGCATAATAATATCAGCCCTGTATTATATACTTGCCCACTGCTGAGCACGGGCCTCCTCTACTACTGAGAGGGATTAGGCCTTAGTCCACCACGCTGGCCTAGTGCGGATTGGTAGACTTCACACACCCTCGAAATTCCTATAGAGAACTTCTCAGGTATGCAGGTTTCCTCACGATGTTTTCCTTCACCGTTAAAGCAAGCGATAATTCACAAAGAATACACACATAATTTATTAGAAAAATCAGAGGTGTGTGCCCTTGGGATTTGAACCTGCGGACATTCGTCTCGGCAGTCCGTTCCACAACCAACTAGACTATCGCCGCATTATTATGGGGGCATAAGAGTTAATAATTAAGTATCTCACAGTCATATGATTTTTATTACGAATATATTTCGTCTTCGCGTATGTTACTGTGGACTTACTTAATCTATTTTACACATGAACACATCTTTGTGATCAAACAACCAAAACTATAGCGTGCTTTCGCCAAGTTTGTTTGTATTGGCTTATCGAGTTACAAAGTGACACGGTAACGAACAACAAACTCACTTTAAGAACCACAATATTGTTCTAGATTTGGTTATGAGACTTAAAAGTTTTATTTTTAAATGCAGTCACTTGGATGTTACAATACGCACAGCTAGCACCATCGACGATTATGAATCGCTTTAATCTATAATATATGCGAATAGATCAAAGTGTAAAGAAGAGACCCCGTAAGTTAAGGACTGTCCACACTGGAATGACTTGACAGTTACTTTTGCGTGTGAGTAGTCTTTTGACCCTTATAGCATATAAACGGGTTAATAGATTGCTATCCATTAACATATTTGGTTACTGGCTATTAGTAAGGTACTTTATGTTGTAAAAGTAAAATTTTCATTTTGGTTGTTACAAAAAATATTAAAACCAACTAATGAGTAAAAATTAGGCCAGTGATCTATGATAATAAAATTAAAATGAAATTTCTCCAACATTTTTATTAAGATTCAATACATTTATAGCATAAGTTGCATTCAACTTAATCAAATTATTTATTATTTTTGAAAAACTTATTATTTATTAAACAAAATGCTTATTTTTTACCATAGAATAGCCAACAAGACATATCTTGTATAATAATACTTCGGGAAACTACTAATTATATGAATTATGATGAAAGAAAAAAAGATGCGCACATATTGCGGTATACATAAATAACTAAGTACGTGTTGTCGCATGATTAGTAATTACAATTGATATAAGCAATTAGCGCTAGATCATTTGATATTCGCATACTGAGGCATATGTTAGTACAGAAAGGTTAAGTCTTTCTAATTTATATTCATTAAGAATATTGTCTTCATATATTATTATACATGTATATAAATGTAGAAATGAATCTCTATTTCCCTTGGTCATCGCACAGATGGAATAATTTCGCTAATTATTTTTTTGTTGTCATAATCATTGTCAGGAGAAGGTTCTTATGAATGAAAAAATAAGGAAGTTGAGCGGAACATTAGAAAATTCAAGAAAACTTAACGATTTGAATTTTACGTAACTGTAGTTGTTTGAGATATCTATCAGTTGTTTGAAATAACTTTCGGCAATTGACAGAATGCACGCTGCAAATGTCGTTAAACACAGATAGATGAGTTGCGTATCATAGAGCATTACGATAATAAACACTATGTTTTTTAATAATATTTATTTTTATTTATTATACCAATATGAATTCAATATTTATACTTAAGACAATACGTCTACTGATTGTAAACTGTCAACTCTGATAACATTTGTACAAAACTTAGTAGAAATTTATGGAAGCATTTCAAAATTTACTTCAGAATAAAAGTAAAAAATATTGATATTCCGTATCATAAAAATGCAAATGAACCTCTGATATAGTAATGAGAACCTACGTTAGTGGACAAATTGCCTTCTATATCCGAGGTAATATTTATACTCAAGACTGAACGTAAATGCTTTTACTAGAAAAACTGCAATCATTTATGGCGACAATATTATGAGCTTCTTATGCACCACCACGCGATAAAGATTTCCATTTTCTGAGTACCCAATGGGGTTAGAGACGTGCTATTTGTTCCTAATGGGTGGATAACCATAGCCTTAGAGCATAGCTACCGTTGGCCTAAGCGGTGACCCAATGGATTTTTTTTAAGTTACCTGCCTTAACCTTGGCATAGCATCTCACTTACTACAATTATATTTTTTCTTACATTTGGTTCATTGTATTAGTTAGGGTCGCCACTGGTCATGTTAGACACTCTGGTCCGAGGGAATGGGCATTTCATATTGCATCTGGGCCCTTAGCTATTTAACTATGCTACTGCATAGCCTTAGTGACGGATTTATTAAGTTATCTCAGCAACAGTATAATATGTACCTTTTTTTTTGTTTCCGCGGAGAAAGTGCCTTATTACTACTGCCCAGCCTTCGGGGGGGGCGACTGAGCGGTTATGTTGGGGTCACCGTGCCTTACGGCCCGGCGTTGAGCCACCTGGATTTGATCTTGACCTTCGGGTGACCGCCGGGCCGAGTCCCTACCCTATATACAACTCACGGCATACCAACTAAAACTCCGCGGTGGCCCTCTTCGGCGCATTAAGGACGACTTTGGGCTTCCTCGACTTGACCTTATAAAACATTGTGAAGACTTAGTACACTATTTTTAAATCACGATACGTACATTTCACTAGGTGACTGTTAACTGTAGGATAAAAATTCTACGAAACAGACCGTAAACATAGTTCTTAACACATCGGATAAATTGTTAATTGATCACTTTTAACATTTAGTCGTAACACAACTGATATTTTAGGAACAAATTTAATATTCCCTTTTTTTCACTTCAAGGCCCTATGTAAATATTTATCCACGTTGCAAAAATACATAAAAAAATCATGTTGCCATTTTAAAAAAACAATTCATGATTCCTTCTCAATATAAATAATCTTACGGAATTATTGAAAATTTTCACTGAAAAAGACTTTCAATCATGTAATATATAATTCAATTTGCAAATACCATAGAACATTTTCTATCACTTTCACAAGAAAGTGATAGAAAATCAACAAAAAACATTGATTAACTATTGATATTGATGACAGTTTTTTTTTTAAAAAAGATCAAACATTTACAACATATTATAATCATAAATCTTAAGTAATAGAAAGTACCTAAGTTTTATGTGGTATTTTAATATAAAAAGTGCTCCTAGAAGCCCATTCTGCTTCAGGTCGAAAATAACTTTATGGCCGGTCATGTCGTTACTTGTAATAATTTAGTAATAAACGTTATGTCCCTTTACTACCCCATCCCCATCCTATGACGCTATGCGTATTCTATATCTATGACATCTATATGTCATAGATATAGATATCTCAAGAGTTTGGTCAAGAATCTAGAGCCCAAAGTCTAGCACTTAGAATCCACAATATAATAACATAAAAATATCTGACATAATCCATATAGATTAGAAATTATTACACTTTAATGTCATGCCCAGAATTTAGCAATGCCTTTTTGATTTTCCATAAACATTTTTTTTTAAATATTTACAAAATCGATAATATACAATAATTATAATTGACGTTAGCAACCAAATAGTAAAGGCAGACGAAGTACAAATGTAACGAAACTTAATATATATAATTTCTAAGTGCGAAAGCTTGAAAGAGCCATTATTAAAGATTGTGAAGGTTCCTAATTTCCGATGTCACGCCCGTATTATCTCGTTATACGCAAACCGCGTCTTGAGGTGACTAACAATTTATATCCGTAATGAATAAGATGTCACCCTCGCTTGCTCCTTTGTCCTTATAATTAATTGAGAATACCTCTGTTGGAAATCTAGTTCCATCTGAGCCCGCACGGAACCATAGACAACATTAGTAATTTCCAGACAATAGACAGTTCATTTGTTTCTCTATGGAAACGTATACTTCCTGTAACAAAATAACCACTTCATATTGTACGGAATTCTATATATATTATCTTACTAGCTTTTGCTCGCGGCTTCGCCTGCGTGAAGGTGTTTTCCAGGATAAAATTCCACTGTTTGATAAAAGTCTTGCTACATATTTTCCCGGTACTTATAGGTTCAAACTAATTTTATCCCCAATCTATAATTTCAGTTCAATCAGTCGAAAATCTAAGAACATTTATACAAACTTTCATCCCCTATTTTATCCCCTTAAGGGTAGAATTTATCAAAATCCTTTCTTAGGGGATGCCTACGTCATAGTAGCTTTATGCATGTAAAGTCTTAGCCCGATCCGTCCAATGGTTTGGGCTGTTCCTTGATATATCACTGTCAGTCACCTTTGAGTTATATATTATATTAACAACTGAAGTTAGCTAAAATTGAGTTTCTCGAAGCCGACCACTATTTATGTACTATGTATTTTGAGACTATGCAATTTTGTCGCGTTCGCGATTCACTTTCACTTTTGTTGAGTTTCAGAACGCGATATTAGATCCTCCAACGCGCACGCGAATTTGAACTTTATGCAGCGGTAATAAATTACAAATTGACTCTCCATTTTATTTAGAAAACGTTTGTATGGGAAATAGAAAAATGCTGTTTTGAGGATTTTCCCGGCAATTATTCGAATTTTTCTCACCTTTTAAATCTTCCCTAGACCTCCACGAATAATTCAAGACCAAGATAAGATAAATCCGTTCAGCCGTTCTCGAGTTTTAGCGAGACTAACGAACAGCAATTCATTTTTATATATATATAGATGTAGATATGTGATGAGCATTGTTTCTTTTACATTGTATGTATTTTTTTTATTATATGGTATCTTCATTTAATATATTGGCATGCTCAAATAACTCTCGCGAGTCGCGTCGTACCTACCAAATGACGACGGTCTTTTTTGTTCTTATATTATAGTTTCATAGACTTCGTAGAGATTGAGACTGCTCTAAGAGGGTTATTCCGCAAACTATCCTCCCTTTTGTACTTACCAAACGTCCCATCCACATACAAGGCCAAGTGTATGTTGATGAAGTTTACGATAGTTCACATATATCTCATATAAGTTAGGAGGAACCATTAAAGTCGGTCGAAACGACTCTGCATTTTCCAGCTGCTCTTTATTGCGAGGACAGGCCTTGTAAACGTACTTAAATAAATGAATTCAAACCGTTTCCTCCGAATACGTAACAATTATTCAGTGAGGTTTAATTACTTTTATAAAAAACAGCAAATACATTCTACTACCTCTATAATGCATTGTAAGGGCAACCTGCTCGAAAGAGATAATCATATTAATACTTAGATGATTAAAAAATATATTTGTACAGAAAACACGAATTAACTAAAAATATGGATGCAAAACGAAGATGATGAGCTAGCATCAGATAGGATGAACCGAAGAAATAATGTTTAATATCGAACTGGGGTATTAACTGACATGACATGACAAAGTTCCGATATATTTTTTTTTCAAAAGTAATCATCTTAGTAATTTAATTTTTGTACAAAAATAACTAAATAACTTAAACTGAATAAAACAATAGCAAAACTCCAAATTTGCAAACGAAAACTATAACCCAAATTTAATGAACACAGACAAACCTTCGAATAATTTATCTGTATTTATGAAAAGCGAGCGTTGTTTGAATATCTCGTTTGCGAAAGGTAAAACAAGCGTAGAGGTAATAATAAAATACTGTGCAAACATTTGCAATGGTAAGCTTCAACATTTAAAACAAACATGTGTTTTCATACAGTATTAATGGTCTCTGTGAGACTGCCTCGCTCCGACTTTACAATTGTATAATTTAATACTAACAGAGAGAAACCCATAGCATAGTCAGAAATGCCTTTCGGCAAAAGTTGCTTTATATTTTAATTGTTTGCAGTCAGACGGTTGCAATAGTTACTAATATTTTCATTAAAATAGAGTGACCAGGGTTGAAAAATTCAGTGTATATAAAGAAAATTTGGTGTTGCAACATAGCGCAATGAGCAATGCAGTAGCGAGGCTGAAGACTACCATCAATAAATACTCAGAATACCTGAAAAATTATACAAGCGCTGCTGGAGTTGAAGGAAAGGAATAGGGAATAAGAAGGGTAAAGATATATTCGCACCTCTAGCAATGTTGCCAACCATTTGAAACACAACAGCAAGCTATCACAACGTTTTTGTTTTTTTAATTAAAGATCAGAGCATTTAGCTTATTTATTTATTCTCAATCTGTAAAACTTATTTTACTTAGGTCCTATGAAAATACCTTTTCACCGTTTCTACACACACACAAACATTTTTATCATTTGTGATATCAATAACTAATAACAAAGTTCTTGGATAATTCTTATTGGTATAAAAGCAATCTATACTTTTAAAATAACAATGATCTCATATTTTCTCATAAATATTTGTTCTATGTACCCAAATCAAGACGCCGCATGGCAAAAACGACAAGAAAACGGACAGTTAAGACAAAGGCCGCGTAATGCTCTAATGCCCGAGATTACTTCGCTAAATACACCACTAAAGAGAACCGTACTATAGCCAGAAAATACGGCTACGAATATAAACAAAAAATCCACAGCGAATATTGAGCTTGGTTGGTTTTACCACGATCCATCCTCAAACTTGCGCGTAAAATATTTGTGAGTAATTAGTGGCAGAACTAGTAATGCTTAAATGAAGTAAAATGAAATGCCAGTCCATAATAATATTAAAAGATAATGCATAAAACAATAATTACATTGCGATAGATTTTTAACTGTTGTCCTTGGATGATCAATTCTAAATTGTAAGTTTTTTTATTGTACTTTTTGTAGCTGTTTATTTTATCTCATGACTTTTACCCTGAGACTTACCATACTATCACAGTACTACAATGCTAATCTCTGCCATGATTCCTATAACCCACAGACTAAAAAGCCCCTTAGGTTATAATACGTTGGCCGCACCATAAAACTGAATCGTCGGAAAGCGGAATAGTCTTACGGCCCATGTGCTCACATCCTCACATCGAGTCCTTTAAACGAGGCGTAAAAAACAATTTTATTGTGCACATCAACATTGCGCTGACGACTTTAAGGAAACGGTCGCTTTTTGTTATAGCCTCCTTTTTAATTTTTTTGTTTTGAATTTACCGCAATCATGCGCTTTTTTTTAATCTATGAACCGACATATTATTTACATAAGCTTTAAGTGCATATTTTCTACACTTTGATATAAAATTTATAGACAACAGATAATAGTAAATAAAAGGCTTGCATGTCGAGTATTTTTCTTAAAAAATTATAACGATATGACACATCCACTTGAAACTGCACGATTCCTATATTTGTTGCATAATTAAAACAGCTATTAGTATTTATAATTGGTAGTTCACCCGAATCGTTTCCTTTCCCGTATGTATGATGGTACCTATCTTAGTAAATATGTATCTTTATTAGGAACACATCCCAGTGTGGATTAACGAATATAACAATTAAGTTAATAATAATCCTTGTTTATTACTTGACTAAAGCATTTCTGCTAGTTGCAATAATAGAAACAAAGAGAAATTGTGTGTTTCTAACTATATACGTGAAACTGAAAAGATAACAAGACAGTCACCTTTTCGACAACATACTTATCACAGGGTAAGGCTACGCTAATAAAAAGTCAAAGCTGCTAAGTTCGACCTGGTACAAATACAAACATCTCGTTTACGATCAGTACAATAGAAATAAGGTAACGGACCTTTCACGGCCCATTTAATTTTAAAAACTTAAATATTTTTTTTGAAAAGATATAATAAATAACCTTCGATTAATTTGCAACTAAGGACTAAGGCCTAATAATCCCTCTCAGTAGTAGAGGAGACCCGTGCCCAACAGTGAGACAGTACAGCCCAACAGTATATAATACAGGGCCGATATTACTATTATTAAATAACTTGCAACATTTCACAATATATTGTATAACTTAAAAGTAAAAAAACTAACAAAAAAATCTTAATGTATTTTTTATTATAACGCAAAAAAAAAACAAAATGGATGGTGGGCAGTGGCGTAGCTTGGACTAATATAGACGTGCGCGAAGTCGTATCAGCGAGGCCGCTTTTCTTTTTCCCAAGATCTACCCAATAAATTTATCTTACCAAACATGCTTTGACACGACATACGTGATAGTAGTAGATCCCGGGGTCGGGCAAAGTGATATTTGGATTTTTCTGCTCAGTATCAGCCCGGAGTCAGGAATTTGTGCCCGATACGGTGATAGGCTCGCCCCCTATCACATCATGGGACGGAACATACTTGGCGAAAAGTGGGTGCCCTAGTTGCGCGTCTGCATACCCCTTCGGGGATAAATGCGTGATGTTATGTATGTATGTATGTACGTGATAGTAAAAAAATATAAATGTGCGGTGGGTAAATATTGTAAAGCACATAGATTTGAAAAATCGCGCGTAAGGATGCCTCACGAGGCCCCTTTAAGTGCGAGGCCGTGGGCAAGGGCCCACTACGTTCACGCTTAGCTATGCCACTGATGGTGGGCCATGTTAGAAACCGAACTATTTCGGTCACATTGCCTTATACTGATTAGTGCATTAATAGAAGTAAATTACTGTCCTTAGGCGCGAAACTTACTCAAAATGGAATCTAAATAAAAATTGGTCGGTACTTAGCTGGATATTGTAGGCTAACTCTTCGTATATTCATAAAATATTATGGTTAATAAAAAGCAATGACTACAAATGTACAGTACTATTGAAAACGTAGCCAATTACATAAACATTTGGGAATTGGAGCCGAGTGAAGTACTATGTAACATAGTCGTAACAATTACTCAACCAAAAATCGTCGCAATAAGTTATAATAAGTATGGAGTATACTATATGTTGTAATTTAATCAAAGATTTTTTTTTATATTTTTAAGTAACGACTTTACGAAGATTTTAAAATTAAGTGTGTCATCAATGGTTCCTTTACCTTAGTTAAAAAAGGTAAATCAGTGAGACTGCATCTCTCAATGGTCGCCACAATGCCAGCTTACCTGGTTGATCCCTTTAAATTCTGCATAACGATTCAATATTATAGGCAAAAACGAACATATGAAGAAGTGGAGGCTCGTAATCCGTGACGTCTTGGGTTCCCATTTCCCAGCAACTCCAAACATAATATAAAACAAGAACACTGTAATGAGCCCTTTGTTCCCACCGCGTAATTGCTGCTAGGCCTAAATATAATTCTTCACGTTACGAAGTCAACTATGTAAATTTTCCAGCAATATAAACAAGGAACTTGATGTCTGAAGTGCGTGTTCAATTACTGCGCCAACTTAAATATTTGGACAAATTATAATTTTCTCGATCGAATCAATTATTGTTTGCTACTTTTGGAATCAATTAGTCTGTTTTTAATAAAAGATGTCTGGGTGTGTTTCTGGACTTATGCGAAGCTTATAGGATTTTAAGATATAATCTCTTCCTTAAATCATCAATGGTGGTCGTAGGAAATGTATCAATATATAGTATTATATTGTGAGTGTATATAAAAAGAAAAATCCTGCCTCCCCCATTCACTCAATGACTGACCAGTGTCCCATCCAAACCTTTGATGGGACACTGGTCTATGAATTTTAATAAGCCCCTGAATAAACGACAAGGCCTTAAAACATGGCACTGAGAATAAACAATCTTTCTGTTAGATTAAATGTGTTGATAAATAAGTCCTAACGAAATTAAGTTATGTAAATTGTAGAAGGCATTTACACTAATGTAGTCCGCTTTCTGTTTTTACTGGTAAATGAGTTTTTTTCGCCACGCACTGACGAACTAATAACGCAAATAACTCTAATAAAAACTAAATATAAAAATTTACTAATTTAGCAGGTTATTTGTAGGACGTGGGTAAAATCAGAAACGGACTCCACTAGGTTGTACGGGTAACCTAAGGTTTTGTGCTAATCATTTCACAATGCGAACGTAAGGGTAAAAGACTTCTATCAATCTTAAAACGACAGTACATATGAACTATATATCTGTGTTCTGTATTTAAAATATATTGAAGATATAGCGTGAAATAAATTGGAGAAAGGAAAATATCAATAGATAATAGAAATATGTAACAAAACCTTAAAACCCACACGCATATTATAGTTTGACGGTATGACGGAAGATCAGATGTATGTCAAGTCCCGGTGGTTTCTATTCTATATGTAGCATCAATATGTACAGCACTCCACACAAGGATATGATATTGTCAAAGCTATCGAATATCGGCTCTGCGGTGGCGAATGTTATGTAACTTTATAAGAATAACAAATAGTATTATCTATACTGATATTATAAAGAGGAAACGTTCGTGAGTTTATTTTTAGGTTTGTAAAGACCAATCTCTGAAAAAACTGAACCGATTTTAAAAATATTTCACTAGTAAGAAGCTACAATACTCTTGAGTACTCATAGGTTACTTTTTATCCCGGGAAGATGGTTAGCCCGGAAAAAATGTCTTTACCCGAGCCACGTACAAAAGCTAGTTTAGTAATAAAACTGGATAATATAGGTAATATAGTAAAACTATAGCCTAGAGGGTTTGCTGATTTATAAATATATTATGATAATCAATACAATTGTGGTCATTACACCCACATTATACCAGCATAGGAAACTTTACAAAATAATTTTATAGGTACATTGGAATTTATTTAATAAAAAATGTATGGAACACTGAAGTTATCTCTTTTTTGTTGGAAATCTTTAAACAAAATGTTATGAACACAAAGCTAGAGCTCATTACCAGTCATGAGTAACTTTCCAGATTACGTAGATTGTCACATTTACTGTAATGGGAACACATAGAAATGGATTGTGTAGAGTTCTTTATTATTATAATACTTAAGTTCACAATTGAATACTTATAGATCTCCAAGTCTTTTTAATCAAACTCTCGTCTAGCTCATGTAGTTTGTAAAATTCTTTACAACGCGTGCAAATTCCCTCATATAATGCGAGCTTAGTTTCAGATGTAGAAATCCAACATACATACACATTAAATTACTTCAGCAGAGCGCTCGCTGTTCAATTATGGTAATCGATTTGTTAAAATATTTAAACCTCATCCCCACACATTAACGGTTAAAATAATCCTGAAGTCATTAGTGTCGCCAGCATTCATCTTAGAAGAAATTGTTTTTTGTGGTCTTCTGGAACATTTTAATATTTTTTTAAATATACTGATTTGCATTGACGTTTTAAACCATGAAAAAACAAAAATTTGGTTCAGTACTTAATAAATTAATAAATTCATGTTTGATTGCATTTGTACCTAAAATAACTTTAATATAAGGGTGAGTTGGACATTTCTTTCAAATATGTAGTTATTTTTTCAGTTTTCTCATACGTTGTACATTAGTATAAAGAAGGCTAGGGTATTATTAATATTATTACATTATGTTCAAGAAACAAACATGAAATATAATATAATTAACGAGCAGATTTGTTTTATGATTTTGTACTAATCTGTCCTCTTCGGAGCTATCTTAGGACATTACTGATAAGTAATAATAGTAATATAATAGTTTAAGACTGTTGATCGAAAGACCAATTTAGGAAATTATTAACATTTATAAGCTATAACAACATTATAGCGAGTGAGTAATTATATAGAAAAACTGAATATTATTTAATTAGACACTTAAATTTTCCCTAGATAATATTTGTCAGTAGTGAGGTTTAGTAATGCCATTTTAAAAATATATTATAAATTCGTGCTTAGCATTTAACAATAGTTTTGGAATTATATCCTTTATCCTAACATGGACCTGTTCTAAGCTGCCTCCTTCTCCCCTATATTTATAGAGCATTTGCTTTACTTAATTATTTTTAATACATTTAAATTATTAAATAACATCCAATATGAAGATTAACAAGTATGCTTATGCGAATTAAGCTGGTCTTCATTCGAAAGAACTTCATTGCAGACTTTTGCCTCGAACACATCTAGAATTGGACCCTGTTCATATATCAGTCTTTTGTTATCTATTCATGATTTTTGTGAGTCCCTGAGTACTTTCTTTATTAAGTATAATTACGTACCTGGTTCTTGTGGCGCCGTTGCTCGGAATCTACTGTCGTCTACTCGCCTATCCATTTCAATCGATAACATTAACTCATTACATTTCGTCAATTGTTCACTTCAACTGGACACACTTTTGTTGCACTACACAATTATTAACTTCTAAATGAAATCTTTTTTTACATAACCGCAGTGATAATAAACAGTAATAATATTAAATTATTATATGATAAATCGATTTTTAACGATATTCGAAATTATCTATAGATGTTATTATTTAGATCTTATTCAGTATTACTCTTTTGAATATGGTTCTATATATATTATATGAAACCAAATAAAATAATTTATTTGAATTCATAAAACGGTAAATAGTATCCAAATTATATTTTTACTCTACAGTTCGGCTGGCAGTTTCCGCCAGAGAAAAACGGACAAGAAAGATAAGTAGACTTCGTTGCGAAAGTACCTGTTCTAAAGGTTAGGTCATCGTTTAAAAGCAAATTAAGAGTTACTAACATCTAGTGAATCAATAGAATAAGCGTAGTTCCGACTCTAATAACTTCTTAAAATGTATATGTAGGGCATTTAAGTCCAAGAAACTATCAAGACTGAAAGCGCTCTACACTGTATAACTTAAATAAGAAATGCAGCACACAGCGACCTTATTAAAATATTAAAAATCCAACGGATTATTCTAACAATGATGGTTTCCGGCAATATCAGCTTTATTCACCGCAATTAAATTTTCCTTTTGTTAAACATTTTATTTGTTTGACATAATTGGTTCATATCCAGACTGCCAAAGATTTGTTTTATAAATTAAATATTACAACTACTATCAACGGTAGGTAGTGTGAAGTGTATAAGCCTCTATTAGCTTTTATTGATTTATGTCATCAGTGACATCAATACGAAAACTTTATCAATTGATTTTATCAGTTAATATCAATAGTTTCACTAGAAATCCACTCGTCCCGTCAAAGAAAGGCCAAATGTATACAAAATAACCTAATACGATATTTCCTATCATGGGCATTGAATAGGCATCCGTCCTAATTTCATGAATGCACTATTTGACTGAACAATCTGATTATGAAATCGAATGAAATTATACGCCCAAAATGCCCTTTTGTTTTTGACTGCTTTAACTTAAAATACATCGGCATTTTATCATAAATGTCATCTGACTAATGTTAGCTAAAATTGTGTTAAAGTTGAAAATGTTGAAAAACGTTTGAAATTGTCTTATAACAGTTTAGTGAACGCATTAATATAATTTCTACATTTACTTAACCTTCCTTAGGGCAATTTAAAAAGAATGACTCATCAAAAATATAACATTAGGGCAAAAAGTGTTACACAATTTATAATAATGTTTTATGGCAATCCTACATGGTATATTTAAATAGAATACGCGTTTGAAACATGTGCTCAGGTGCTTAATCGTGAGATTCGCTTGCTCAAAAGATTATGCCAATTCTGACGTCGGAATTGGAATTGTTTTATGCGTTGGAAATGGGATTTAAACATTTTATAGCAGCAATAGACATTTATTTTATCAATTTATTATTACTTATATTTTTACCTAGTTAGCTGTCGTTTATAAATAAATCCGATCGAGATAAACCCTTTTCTTTAGCGGACCAAACCGCGTTCATTGAATTAATTTTTTTAGATCTCTTTTACATGTATTCTGCGAAGGTAATTTAAAAATAGTTTGCCAAAAATAATAAAGCAGAAATCGTAACACTCAACTTAAAATAGCATAGCTAAAATATAATTTCCACTACATTGGATAGTTCTAATAGTAGTTAATTCTAATTCACAGCTAATATTCTGGGTTCGAAGATGTCTGATACAAGATATTACCGTTAAGTTTCAGCGAACCGTATGAAATGTGATAACGCAGAGTTGAGGAATTGAGACAGAGGGTTTGCTTAAGACTTTAAACAACAATTTATATCTTAAACAGCATCAGGCTGGTATGACGAAGCTAGATGTGTCAGCAATCGAGCGAGGTGCGACCGGAAATTAATACCTAATTTCGAAAATCCCGGTAAATGTGAATAGTTATATATTTTTGAATAATAATAATCACAATATGTACTAGGTATTTGAACACCGAACGAAGTAGAATAAATATTTATAACTTATAATCCAGTGTCTGCACCGCGCCACTTCTCAGTCAACTGGTATAAAGTTTTGCACGTGTTATACTTGAATAAGAAAACTGGGGAATAAATGAATACTAAGTAACTAGCTCTTTAAGTGAGAAATCTATGAATTATAGTTATAAATTGAAATACATACTTAATGTTATTTTCAAATATAATTCCTGTGTGAAAATAAAATATTTATTATTAAAAACGAATGTAAACTTAATCGTATATAAAATGAATATGAATCTTTAAAAATTATTCGACCTCCATGTTCCTTTTTGACTCTACGTAAATACCAAGTTATAACCCAATAAGTAATAACATATTCAGAATGTCATATAACCGTCTCCCTTTGTTATTCAGGTTGTAAAATAAAAAGGAAATATGGCTGTCCATATCCGAATATGGAAACCTTCGATACTGCGGATACGTTTATGTATTCTTCAATAAAGGATTTACGAGATCCCAACCCACCTGAGACAGTTACAAGGAAATTAGATTACCAATTCCAAGACCAAACCCTCCGAAATGAAAATTCAAATTGTGACTATAGTTACGGGCGCTAGAATATGATATATTATGTATTATAAGTATATTGATACTGTTATGTTATCTGATAGAATTTAAATATATTTTTTTACGCTTTACTACGGTTTTTTGCACTGTGCTTTATCATCTGGCCATGTTAAAACAATTATAATTTATTTTGTTTTACTATTAAGTACGTGTAATGTACCATTACAAACAAAATATATTTAACATTTAAATAATGAAATTAGGATACCTAAATAAGAGAACTTAATTATCCATGTGTCTAAACAGAAATCCGCACCTGAGCCGCGGTTCCCTGAGACGGAAAGTTAATTAAGCAACGCCTTTTACTAAATGCTACAAATTAAAATGTTTAACATAATAAACAAAATAAAAAATAAACTTTTCAAACATACAACAACGTTACTACATAGTTTAAATCGTGTGGAATTTATATATTTTTTTTTATTCAAAGCATATTTTTTATAATAAATGAATGCATTACCGCCGCCGTCTTCCATAAGAAAACACAAAGTTTACGAAACGCTTTCCACAGAGCTTTCGCGCCTCATGCAATATTCAAAACTTTCAAATAAGGCACGACAAGTTTGCCCTTCGGAAAAAATGTTATTCTGTATGTTATCACTTTGGTTATACTTTATAATATTTTTAATATTGTTTGTTATGACCGAAGTACAGGGAGTGCGTTGTGGAAGAAACGTTCGCACCCGAAGCTACACGAAGCGCGACTGGATAGTGACCGTAGCCGCCTGTACGCTTGCCGCTTGGTCACACCACCGATCTCTGCTTATGTAAGCCGCTTCATGCCTGGATATTGACATTCCAGTAGTATCACACTTTCAGAATGAAAGTCTTTCAAGGTGACGGACTACGTGCAGTTATTCATTCATAGAGATGTCATTCTATGTTTATACCTTGCTCCATTGATGCGAGTAGTTAAACAAGCAACGTGGCAAACTGTAGCCACGGTCTTTAGATGAAATAATTATTCTAAGGATGTTCAGTATAATGCTGCGGATTCATTGATTTTGACTCAACTCGGAAAATATGTGGTTATAAGGTACATCATAATTATGTTTTTTCAATAGTGCCAAAATAGTTGAATGTCAAAAGCGATGTTATTTTATGTGCGAATGTATTTTTTTTTTATTCGTTTCACGAATTTTGTAATTATATAATATTCTAGATCGTAAAATTTTAGAAACAAAAATAATTTTACCATACTTAACTTGCAGAAAAGGCCGAGACCAGAGAAAAATAAATCGCACAAAGATGATAAATTCCAATAACTTTCCGGGGAGAGTGTCTACCTTAACATCATACTCCAAATATATCTACAGACATACAACACAACAAAGATAGAAATATTTATACTTATTAAATACTAAGTATAATTAGCAGCTTCATCAAAGACCTTTGGCAGAATGGAACTCCTACTGTGTTCTGTTCCGGAATATAACTACCTAACCTATATTTTGATCCAGAATATAGTCTACCTATGTGTCAAAATTAAAATCTTTACATCTCTTCAAGATTTACTTACTTTTAAATATCCAAATGTTTTAAAAAATAATGCATAGTTATCCGTGGGCCCCCATTTAAAATCTTATTGTTATTTGAAAAAACAGAAACAATTTATATATTACTTAATAGGTGAAGAAAATACTTTGTACCCTTTTTAATCACATTATACTCCTCCGTGTAGGGACACGGAGGAGTATAAGATTTAGCATAATTAAATTTTATATAATACACGTATCAATCAAATATATTTAATTCGACGGTTTGGACGACCACTTGTTTATATAAAAATAAAGGTGTGTAGGTACACACCTTTATTGTTCTCTATGGACCCTAACACGGCTGGAGCGATTTGAATATATTTTTTTTTTTTCAGATTAGTCCAGCGGATTTAAGCGGCGACAGCCTAGCTGATTGTGGAACAAACTGCCGAAACGAATGTCCGCAGGTTCAAATCCCAAGAGCACACTCCTCGTGAGGGAACTTGCATACCTGAAAAAATCTCTATAGGATTTTTCAAGGGTGTGTGAAGTCTATCAATTCGTACTAGGCCAGCGTGGTGGACTAAGGCCTAATCCCTCTCAGTAGTAGAGGAGGCTCGTGCACACTTCACCCCTTTGTCCTTATTAGGGGTAGGTAGCGGTGCAACCAGGACCCCCACTTTTAGCCATGTGTGTTCCATCCCATGATGTCGTAGAAGGCGATCTAATCGCCCCACCGTTGAATCTAAGCAGAGAAAATGCTATATCCGTTTGCCTTACCCAGAATTTGTGCCTGGGGCATCAGAGCGCTCTCTTACCGCGCGCAGAGTACAACTATACCAAAGATAGAAAGTTAAACAAATAACGTAATAGGGTTATAAATAAATCTATTACACAGAAATCCTTATTCGTTAGATAGAACCGATGAAAGAAACCGTTGGTCCTGTCTTATTATGATTTATTGCAACGAATGATGAGATGAACAGGAACTGCGCTCATGATCTGTATGTACACTTAGGTGATAATATTATTCACATACGCCGAGAACGTCGATGCGGTGGTGTAGCTTGGTAACCAGGTACCCAGGTGCAAATATGGCGACTGGTGATTTGCAGTCTGGAACTCGCATAAAACTCGCGATTGTTAGGCAGATGTATAGATTAAACCAAAATCCAAGCTAATTTATGTCATCATCATCATCAGCCCTGTATTATATACTTACTGTCTCACTGTTGGGCACGGGCCTCCTCTACTACTGAGAGGAATTAGGCCTTAGTCCACCACGCTGGCCTAGTGCGGATTGATACACTTCACACACCTTCGAAATTCCTATAAAGAACTTCTCAGGTATGCAGGTTTCCTCACGATGTTTTCCTTAACCGTTAAAGCAAGCGATAAATTGACAAATACACACATCTTTTTTTTAGATAAGTCAGAGGTGTGTGCCCTTGGGATTTGAATCTGTGGCCATCCGTCTCGGTAGTCCGTTCCACAACCAAATAGGCTATTGCCGCTTTTGTATTAATATTTTTCATATATCTCGTGTGCAGAACGCGAACTATATCAACTATGTCATGTTTTAGGTGTACCTAATATTATCGGTGGAACCGCCAGGGGTTTCGCGTTTACAGGGGCCTCGTGCGGTGCCTTGGAAAGGGTCTGTTTATACGATCTTACCGACGAAACCAAAGAGAATTATAATATATATGGAAATAGAGAGCCTACTCGTTGGGTTTTTGTGCCAATCGACATTACGGCTGCTTCATACTTGTGAGGTAGAGGGCGTTCGCGATTTTCGTTGCGTTTCACGATTCAGGTTTATTGTGTTTTATTATTTTGCAAACGGTTTTAAAAGTGCAGAAGACGGCAATCCAAGTATTAAAATACATAGAAGCAGATCTGCATTTGCTATGCCGTCGTAGTATAATATTTCTGACATCTTATTTACAGTGTACTTCTATCATTATCAATACATAATAATTCGATAGTAATAAGATCTAAGAATAAGATCGTTAATCAGACAAACATCATATTGAAAATATTATTTTTATTTTATTTTTTTGCTATAACATTTTGTGTACAAAATGCTTATAGTAAGTACTAATGATATTCACATTCAATATTAGATTTACAAAGTATTACACCTCTATTAAGCTATGTAAGCGCTGATAATTTGATCTTAGTTATTAATTATATTCAATGGAAAAGTAAACGATACTACTTTAAAATAAACTGTAATACACTGTAAAATTCCGAAATACTAAATAATAAAATATACTTAAAATTATTTTATGTCTAAAAATACATACTGTGACGAATAATAATTAACATTGATATTTATAATATGCTAAAACATTCTCAATTGTCAAACTATATTTTTATAACAATTGATTTAACTTTATAAAAATATATGAATTCTTTTGTATTTCGATAATCATTTTAATGTATCATCAAATAAATATCAAGTATCAATGTTCAAATAAAAGAGAATTTATTATTTTTTATAAAAATTGCCTAATAATATACGATTCAATATAGAAATACATAAAAATTTACAAATCTAGAACAGCAATTAACTCTGAAACATACAAGATAGCCATATTATTTATCTTTGTCTTCATCAAAAGGAAATTCGGATTCTAGCATTATCTTTCTACACAAACAAGTGAAACTAATATTAACAAGAACAAACTTATTCTAAGCCAAACAAAATTATTTCACAAATAAGTCACGCTACTTTTAAAAATTGAAAATGTTCACTGGAAAAGAAATTAACATCAAGTTTACAATGATCATTATACCTATCCATAGAAAAAGGAACTATAAAGATTAGCATTCATTAAAATATACTTTCTTCGTCATGCGAAGGTTGTTTTACTTATGATAATAATATAAAAATATTTTATGTAGATATCAAACAGATTAATTTAACAATTTGTTAAATAAGAAAGATTAAATAATTATAATAAGAACTGATTTAAAACAGGTCTATGAAACCAGGTAGTAATCAACAGCGAAATGCGAATGCGATACAAATTGCCAATACATATTAGATATATACCATAACAGTGGGTATATGATCTAAATAGAGTATGTACTAAAAAAAAAGGAGAGATTCGAACAATTTACGCGATAAAAGCAAAATAATTTCGCACTTGTGTACATGATATTATCTTTAAATTGCCATCACTTAACTATTAATTATGGGTTACGTGGTGGTTAAATTACAACATACAATAAACACAAAATGAGCATTATGATCAAATAACGAAATCATAAATAAGTCGTATACAAAATGATAATTGTTACATAAAATATAAAGGAAGTAATGCGAATTGCTGCAGAAATGTACGTACCGGTTACATTAACAAAACATCAACTAAAGCAAGCAGGTCGACGCAGGAACGATTGAATATTTTCTGAACGATGCAATATTATTAGGCGACACAGAAGGGTTATATATATATATATATAAAAATACATAATCGTACTCCAGAGTAGAAAAATTAAGAAATGGTATTTTTGTTTAAGGCACGTTAACATTTTGAAATGTTAATTTTACGCTGAAGCTGTTGTCCATGAAGGATACATCAGTAAAAGAATCACACTTGGACTTGATAATTTATCTATTTTAAACTCAAATCAAAGTCGTTTGCCCTTATGGTAATTTTAAAGGATCTTTTAGTAAGGGATCGTAAACACTGTAGTCACAAGAAATCAATCTTATGAGACTGCTAATCATTTTTGTAGATACATATTCTATTTTTAAGATGGGACAGCAAGGGCAGCACCTTTTACCATTTAAATACGAACGTGAAAGATAAAAAAATATCTGTATATATATATATAAATTAATCCTCTATCAACCTGGTATAGCTGGTCCTTCGTTAATTTGACACCTGTATAACTAAAAGCAGATAAGTATGTATTCCTTCATCGAGCCAATTTGTAATTATATGTACAGTCATGATGCTATAAAACGTCTTTGCCGGTGCCACACACAGACAAATATTAGAACACTTGTTTGAACTCATGTTTGGCACGGGTATTTGCGTATTTGTATTCTATTACAGACACTGACCAAATTAAAATTTTTATGGCTTTTACTTTTAGGTTTCCATATATAATCAGTTCTCATTCAAGCAACTCGATAACTTTGAACGCTTGATGTGTGGTCGTAAAATCGATACCGAATGACAAGATAATACGTAAACATTTAAACAAACTTTGCACAAATACGAAAATTCCCGTGCCACACATGAGTTCAAATATTTTTGTTATCTGTGGCGCCGGCATAATAATATTATCTTTTGACATTGATAAATGACGATGTCTTAGTTTTTTTAATAAAAAAGAAAAGGTGGACCAAGGAACAACTTTATTCAACTGTATGTGTGACGTCATCAAGAATTTCTCGGATTTTTATTTTTTTGTTTCTTTGAAATTAAGTATTCAAAAAATATGAAAAATACATAATCGTACTCAGAGTAGAAAAATTAAGAAATGGTATTTTTGTTTAAGGCACGTTAACATTTTGAAATGTTAATTTTACGCTGAAGGTGTTGTCCATGAAGGATATATCAGTAAAAATCTTATGAGACTGCTAATCATTTTTGTAGATACATATTCTATTTTTAAGATGGGACATCAAGGGCAGAACCTTTACCATTTAAATATGAACGTGAAAGATAAAAAAATATCTGTATAAATAATAATAAACTAATAAATAATAGTTTACAATAAATAAAAATCGCTACACCCGTTCAATGAATTAAATAAATTGTTAAGTAAAAGTGTGAAATCTACTAACTGACGACATTCTGCTGGAATTCTGCTCTTGCCGTTAAATGTTCAGCCGCAACAGCTCATAAACGGGGTTGTTATTTGTCCTTTAACGCGTATTATGTCATGTTACCAGTCTTTTCCTTTCCGTAAATATACAGCTTTAGTTACATCTTTCTTTAACCAACTCTGTTATGGGACCGACATTAACGGGTGCCTGGTCGCATGTTGTGTTGATTACGTTAAGCCCAGCATCAATGGCATCTTCCAAGACAGTTCGTATTAATATTTTTAGCTCTATCTTATTAAGTCCATTTGTGAAATAATATGCTATTGGCTGATTAAAATATTTTTTTATGCCTTTTATTATAAAAACCAAAGCGTAGTTAGAAAAAGAGCATTTTTAATGTGAAGCAAACTCTTGTATCTTTGTATGGATCATATGACACAGACAAAAAGACCAGAGCAAAAACAATCTTTTTCCTTTATTTCCAACAGTGGAAAATTATAGGATTTATTCCTGCGATTATATTAATTTGGCTTAGTACTCGTTTTACAGTTCTTGATGATGGTAGAGTAAAATACTTGCATAAAAGTTTGTAACATTTAGGACGTTTTTTAATAAAGACAATGACAATTTTTTTCCTCTGGTGAAAATCGTCTTCCCTTCGCTTTCGTAAATGTTTTATATTTTTTGGAATAAACCAATTTGAGTATTGTATACCGCGTGTCTTCGGGACCTACTTGTAAGGCAGTAGATATGGTCCGAAAAATGCTTTAGTAATATCTTAAAAATAAAACATTAATGAATATTACTGTTAGAGCAAGAAAAAGTAACTTGTTGAGTAGGACATATAATAAGCGGTTCATTTGTCCCGTACATAACGTCAAAAGGAAGAGTGGCTCAAAATTATATATTGTACTACTTTAAACTTTATGTCGCGGCAGTCGCGTTACTCATTCTCCGTGGTTAACTATAGGACGAGGACAGAGAGGTAGACAATTACAATAGGACGTTATTTTACAATGAACATTATGGTACTGCGTTTCGAGTCGCGAGTCAGAGGAAAGTATTTTGAGTGTTATCATTACAAAATACTGTAAGGCGCACATTAAAGCGCCTCGCCTCAGTACGCCTCGCCTAATTTGAAGTAGGATATTGTACCGGCTCAATGTTAAAATGAGGTTACTCTTACAAACTCTTTTTCATGTCATGTCCTACCCAATTCTAATTAGTTATCAAATATAGGATGGTAATTTTGACAGCTCCTTCACATGAAGTTTCGTATTTTTTTTCGGTAAAATTTACTACAGGTAATATCATATTTTATTTTGAAGTACCACTCATTATCATAATGAACAATCACGGACTATCGCAAATCGCCATTGAAATAAAATAAATCGATAATATAAAAATTTGCATTTAGATTTAATTATATTATTTTTGCAAATATTCGAGTTGTTTGTAATTTATCACATTTATTGGTAAAAAAATCTATAATTAATATATCTAATGTTTTCACGATTTAAATAGTTAACACAATGATACCTGCAAGTGGTGTAGGGTTTAAAAACATAAATGGAAATGGCTTACCAATAATAGATAATTCAATAAAAAATATTTATATCATCTGAACATACCAAATAATTATGCAACTATCGATATCAAGTTTTATAAAAATGGTAATCGATAATCGAATACGTTCAATAACGATTATACCTTAGCCTCATCATTAGTGTGATTTGTCAAAATTAACATCCTAAATTTTAAAAAGTTTAAGTAAACATTTTCACAACTTTAAGTAATATATGTATATAGCATTACCGGTGAGATATGTGCTTCTTTCGGCCATTAAATCCATGTTTTCATGAAATGAATATCCGGTGTATAATGTTCTGTAACATAATTCGATATGAGAGACATGAACGGACAGAAAAGTGAAAGCCGAGATCTTTAGAGAAGATTTTCTCGTAGTGTCACGCACGTTAAAAGCCCTTCCCGCTAGAAAATGCCTAAATAACAGTATCGATGCATAGCACTGTCTATTTTATATTCAGATTCAGAATTTAAAATACTATCCAGGGGATAAAAAGCACCCAGCCTATCTTATATTATTGCAACTTTGTCCGTGTGCCAAATTCGCTAAGCACACATATATTATACACACATTATAAAAAAATTAAATAAAATTATATTAGTAAGCACTCAGGCTGCTGTTGTGCTGTCGCCTGTACTTTTAGTCCCAACTTACATACTTTTTTAATACGGTGTCATGTAACCACGGCAATATCCCTTTTTTTAGTTACTTTTTCCAATTAACAAAGCTAATAGAAATGTTTCCTCATCTGAATTCACTCTATTACTAACTGTCCAAAATGCGTAGCCAACTGTGAGCCCGCTGCGTGAACGCTACGCACCCACGGCTTGTTCGCTGCACGCCCGCCGCGAATTTACAGCGAATTCATTATGCATTTGATATATCAGTGTGATATATCGTATGCCGTCAGTGTGATATATTTAAGGGTACAACATCTAGTCTAAGCACTTTTAAGGAGATATATAATATATAAGTATCTGAATCAGTTCAACCTGTAAATTTCTTGGCGCAACATGTGGAAAACATCTTACCTAGATTCAAAGTGGGAAATGTAGTTCTACATAAAGCACCAATATATAATTTATAACAGCTCTCAAAGTGCTTATGTATATGTGTACCGCAAGTTTTTTATGTATATTCTTGTCCTCTGTTAAGAGTTTTATCGAGAACTTTAATTCAAACTTGAAACCTTTTGTCCTGCCAGGATTTCCATCTATAACTAGTTGCTTTAGGGACATAATGTAATGGTCCTGAAAATAATACAATAATTTATTAAAATAT
Organism: Manduca sexta; assembly: GCF_014839805.1. Taxonomy (NCBI): domain Eukaryota; kingdom Metazoa; phylum Arthropoda; class Insecta; order Lepidoptera; family Sphingidae; genus Manduca; species Manduca sexta. The sequence goes on along the minus strand of NC_051142.1, from coordinate 4,266,451 downwards.
AATAAATAATAAATGATGCCATGTATTCATAACACAAATACAAATGCAAGGAATTTGTCCATTAGAGATACAGCTCTGATATTTGTTTATTCAATAGTCAAACTAAAATAAGTAAATTAAACCAAGATGACGTAATAACGACAATCTTGTCTACCAACAGATTTTTCATAGTTTAAAATCAAAATGAATATCGCATAATTTTAAGGTATGCAGATTCCCACACGTATTTTAAAAGACTATTTAAATGAGCAGATTTCGCCATCGCGGTGACTAAGTAAATATTATGTACGATTTTAATGAGTACTATCGATATTATTTTATAAAAATATAAATGTCATTTACCATCAATCGCACAACCAAGATAACATGAGACATTTTGTCCAAATATTTTATCAGTTCCTTATCGCGTGCAAAACAAATAACAAAGCCCGGGGTGAATTAGTAAGAAGGCAGCGGTGGTCCGTTTGAATAAGCAAAGTTCTTTAAATTATTTAGGAAATCGTAATCGAACTTATCGCACACAAACTGCAATGGGAAATTTGAAAATTTTCAACCGGAATTCAAATTACGGAAACAAGGCGATATTGCCACTTAATGCAATAAATATTTTAACATGCTTATGAGAAAATAGATATGTAATTTATTGGAAACTAGAATAAAATTTAAAAAGTATGCGTTGTTTTGTTTATAATTGTATTAATAAAATGGAAAATTAAATTAAGATTCAGTTGTCATATTACAACAAAAGAGAACTTTAATATTTTACCATTTAATAACAATCATCAGATATTGTGGCAACTCGTTTGAAATTGTGTCAGACGACTTGCCACAATCTCTGTCATTGTGTCAGTCAATTTTTATCGTATTTCGTTCGGAATTTTCATTAATGCATATTTTTTTTTAATTAATGAAAATAGCCTCTGACATTTGTTTTATGTTTTTACTTATCTAATTTAATTACGTACATAATTATTTTATAAATAGGGATAAAAGGCATGATTAGTGTTTTGAAAACTTATTTCCAGTGTCATCTAACTGAAAGTATCTTACAACAAAATTAATTTGAGGTTAGACCAAAACAAATAGAGTGACTGTTTGAGAGTGACATACCCCTG